>NW_028246669.1:0-60415 GCF_964263255.1 Lissotriton vulgaris
TCTTGTGATACTCTTTATGTACTCGTGCAAGGCTTTGTGAATTGGCCTCAAAACATTTAAAATGGCAATAAAGTAGGACCATTTCATTAAGGCATTTAAGAAGAGTAAATAAAAGTGAACTACAAGAGTACTACTTTATATAGTACGTAAAATAGAACTATAATACTACATTAAATAGTACGAAAAAGAGAACTACAAGAGTACTACTTTACATACTTCAAAATACCTTTGTTAATAGTCCCCAAAGCTCACATTTTATTCAGACCACACAACTGACTGACAACAATAACAAACGATCAGCCTTGTGAAAACCCCATGCATCAATATGCTACACAGGGTGAAATAAATGCTGGATTTAGGAATGGCCCTGGAAATCCATTTAGGAATAACTTGTAATCCTATCTCTGTGTACGAGGAATAAAATTATCTAACTCATGAAATAATTGTAAGCTCCCTGATTTTTTTATTTTGCTGATGGTTAGATAAGTCTAGCTAATAAATGCCATCTGCCCACCTTTCTTGTTCACTAATGAAGTACTGGGTTGTTTGGAACCCAGCGGTGCCAGGGAACACACCCAAAGACTTCGAGTCCTTCCTGTTTCAGACTACAGAAACACAGAGTCTTCTAGGTGAAGTCAAAGATCGTATTTATTGGCTGCAACCAGTAACAGGCATCCTAGAAGTACAACACAGTGTATGTTCTCAGGAGACTGCTCAATCTTACAAAGCCAGCCTTCTCTTTTTATACAAAATATTATGCTTTAAGCAAACATTCCTTATTTTACGGTTGACCATTCACATATTTTCACTACAAAGAAAAAGCAGAGTCATGATGACAAGCCCATACTTCAGTTCGTGCATCCCATAATCAATTACCCGGCAAGGGTCAGTATTTTCATCAGATATCGCCGGACCCCCAATAAAAACGGGCACCTCTGCCTCGCAAAGCAAGTCATAAAGAACGAAACAGGGACAGGTGTGAGTGAGATTAGGCATGGTTTGTGTGTGATGAAAGGTTTATGATATGTTGCGCCTTGATACTAATCTCGTTCGGCCACTGGGAGAGGGACTGGCCGGACAGGTTTGGCTTCAGGCAGTGGACTCAGCTCGCCCAGGTAACAGAGGAGTCAGCGAAGGTATACTTGTCCTTCTGACTCGATTTCGGCTTTAGTCATTGAGCCTAGGTGAGGGCAATCACAAAATGGCTGTCGTTCACAAAATGAAACCTGTGTGTTCAGGACGGAAACTCTGATTTCAGGGTGATTTCGTCACCCGAATATGACGAAAATGCTTGTCCATAGTATCTCAATCATTACCGGTCTGCTGATACCAAAATTGTCATGATACGACGATGTTTATAACACGGGTCCAGAATTTTCAGTACCACAGCCCTCCTTTTGCCCTTACATAGGCAATAACCTATACTCACGCTAATCTGAGTCTAGGTCTATATTCATAAAGTCATTGAGATGTTGCTGTATCATCATCCTATTATTTAGCTCGTTTCTTGATACATGTTTCCTTACACACGATGTAGCACAGAGGCCACATATTGCAGGAGCACACTGTATACACAGACAGAACAGGAAAAGAATGGCTAAGATCATCCCAATGACTATCAGAATCTTCCATCCACAGGCAGATATCAGTTCCCAGAGCCACCCCATCAATGACCAATCTCCTCTATCCATGTGAATAGATTCAGAGATCTTATGCAGTTTAGAAATGGCCTGGTAGACTGTTGAAGCGTTATCTGGGATGAACACACAGCAACTTGATTGGATCACTTTACATACCCCACCTCGGTCTGCAAGTATGACGTCTAACGCGACCCTGTTCTGAAGAGTCATGAGGCGATCCGACTGGAGCTCAGCTGTCAGATTACTAAGGGCACCGGCAGTTTCAGTCACAGTAGATTCAACCACCCTTGTTAGTTGCCTTATGTTCCTGCTGTTCCTGTTCACCATAGGTCCTCAAAACGGCAGAAAACCCTTTACGAAATCTTCAAATTCTTGCCCTGCAGTGTCTTCCTTGCTGATGACACCTCTAACTATCCTTGTCTTGTGGTAATCTGCCGCGGCCGTGTAGGTGGGAGGCAACAGGAACGAAACAAAACATGTGCCCGAAAAGTCAGGGGGCAACCATTTATAGGCTCTATCATGGCAGATGAAATAGGTGCCCTTAGCGGCTAGGAACGGAGGGGAAGTCTGAGACGCAAAAACGTATGTTTTAGTGCAGATACTTTTTCCTAGCTGAGCTCTGGGATTCTTGCCATTACCTTGCAGACATAGGTGACCCTGATGGGGTATAATCCAAATTGAGGAGGATCTCTTTGCTCGCTGGTTCTCAGGAGTCAAATGTTCTGCTCATATTTGTGATTGCTACTACCAATGCCTTGTTGCTCGAGTTACTTCTCGTGGAACGCGGGGGATATGGTTTGATGGCATATATGAACATCGTTTGAAACGCCCGCAAAGAACCATTGTAGCTAAATGGTAAGACCAAGTATGGGATACCCTTATCTGTTGTATGTGGCATAAGACCACATACCCAACAATTTGTTGTGTTCACCACCAGTTGGTGTTGGTGCAAAAGCTGAATGAAAGAGTTATTGATAAACTCTAATCTTCTAGTGGACTCATGCTCAGGCAGAGGGTGAAAAGAATGCGAGGAAGCAGTGGAAGGCGGGATGGGCTGTGTAGTGGGTGCTAAGGTCACTTGAAACGAGAATAAAACATATCCTATTAAAACGTCAATACACTAATCAACATGAAAATACATAATATCAAAAATCTTTTCTTTGTCATCAATGTACACATTCTGGTTTTAAAGTTCATTGGTTTGGCAGGTCTCTCCATCTCGAAAAACTCCATCCTCTCTAAGTTGCTGCCCGCGGTGGTAGGGTGTTCCATGCTAAGGAATGCTTCTGTCAGTCCAGGGCAACTCCCTTAGACCAACCAGAACTGTCGACCTAACGTCTTCAGCTGCACTCCAAAGACTGAATCAACCGTGACCCTAGCAGCAGAACCCGGATGGCGGTTCGAAAAACAAAAATAAGCAAGTTTCTCAGATGAGAGAGCTGCACTTTCAAAAATAGCAAAGAAAAAGGTTTTTTGTCCATAGTTCTCGGTCTCAGATTATAACAACACTTTCCCAGTACTGTCTGGTTCTGAAACAAGAGTTCAGGCTCTGTAGTGTTCAATCGAATTCACGGTGGCACAGCTTCTTGCAAGATATTGTCGCTTTCTTGTTCAGAAATTGTTCCTTTTACACGTGCATCACTAAAAGGCAGAAAACGAGGCACATTCTCAGTTTAAGAGTCAGCGATACCCTCCTGGACCACGCGGTCGTACGGAAGAGGCAGTGGGACCCTCTTACAGTGTACGCCGTGGATCCAGTACTTTTCCCCTTCTACTCGAACGACTGATCTCGTTGAGAGAAGGACGAGGTGAGGACCGGTCCAACGGGGCTGGTCATTCTTTGTCCACTGGAAGTTCTTAATCAGCACCCACGATCCAGGATCTATAGGATGTCCTGGAGTTTCAGAGACCTGAGGCAGGGTGTCGTGAACCTGTTGGTGTAAAACACGCAATTTAGCCGTCAATTTATACAAATAATCAAGCAGTACAGGGTGTTTGATCTCGCTGAATTTTTTCGGCCTTGGCACTCCCCATATGTTGGCCGGACGGCCGAACACAATTTCATAGGGACTAAGTCCTACACGTGAATGCACAGTCATTCTCGTTGATAGGAGTGCTAAAGGCAGAGCGTCAGGCCATTTAAGACCAGAACTAGCTTGGATCTTGGCCAATTTCAGTTTTAGTGTGCCATTGTAGCACTCTACTAATCCAGCTGATTGGGGGTGATTTGCAGCATGAAATTTTTGGTGGATGCCTAGCCCCTCACATACTTTCTTCGTCACTCGGCCCACAAATTCACTCCCATTATCACTCCAGACCATTCTCGGCATTCCGAATCTAGGGAAGAATTCCTTGACAAGGGCTTTAGCTGTAGATAAGGCAGTATTGTCTTTTAAAGGATATGCTTCTACCCATCTTGAAAAGGCACAAACAACAATGAGTACGTATTTCAAATTGTTGCACCTTTCCATGTGGATGAAATCTAGCTGCAAAACCTCGAACGGATACGTTGGAGGTGCAAAATGACCAGCTGGAGTTGGGGTTCCCCTACCAGGGTTGTATTTCAAACACACCATACAGTTCTTCACCAAGTTCTCTGCCCACTTTGGAATTCCCGCATTCTGCCAAACCGGAGCCAACAACTTGCAAATCCCTTTCACGCTAATATGTGCCATTCCATGAGCCATTGTCACCACTGCGAGCACATACGCATCGGGCAACAACCATCTCTGATGTTCTGACAAATCAGTCCAGCAACCATTTGCATCCAATTTAACCGTACTTTCTCTGCAGACACTCAACTCTTTCTCTGAAGCTTCAGCTTGAATAGACTTCAAACTCTCTATCGTATCTTCACACATTCCAACTTCACCAATCCATCTTGCAGGGCCTGCAACATACATTCGATTCATCACATCTTTCGCAGTTTCTTTCGCAACTTCATCCGCAAACGCATTTCCACGACCAACATCATCCGTAACCTTTTTGTATGCACTGCACTTCACAATCGAAACTTGTAACGGCAAGGTCAGTGACTCAAGAAGCTCATTCACCAACTGACCATTCTGAATCCTAGCTCCATGCGAAGTCAGGAACCCACGCTCATGCCACAAACGTCCAAAGCTATGAGCCACGCCAAATGCGTATTGGCTGTCAGTATATATGGTCACTCTCATTCCTTTCGACAACACACATGCTCTCGTAAGTGCAATCAGCTCTGCTGCTTGAGCTGAATTATGTGGGATACGTGCAGTTTTGACAATCGTATGCAAAGTCGTAACAGCATATGCCACAGTCGTATCACCATTCGGCAACTTAAAGCACGAGCCATCAACCCACAAAGTACCATCACACTCAGGAAGAGGAGTGTCCCTAAGGTCTACTCTCCCTTTCGTCTCTTCTTCAGTTCTCAGAAAACAGCCATGCTGTTCCTCACTATCATCATCTGTCTCTACTGGAATCGGCAACAACGTGGCTGGGTTCAACGTATTGCACCTCTTTATGTGTACATGACTCGCTAACAGGGTCAACTCATAACCTGACAAGCGAGCACTAGTTAAGTGCTGGGTCTTGGTTCTGTTTAACAAAGTATCCACCGCATGTGGAACCATCACAATCAGCATGTTATTCATCACTAACCCAGCAGACTGTCGAATAGAAACAGCTGCTGCCGCTGTGGCTCTCAAGCAACTCGGCAATGCCTTAGCTACCGGGTCCAAAGTCGACGAAAAATACGCGCATGGACGCTGTTTGTCTCCAAAAGACTGTCTCAGTACTGACAATGCACAACCTTCTTTCTCATGGACATACAGTGTAAAGGGCTTACTGTAGTCGGGGGTACCCAACACAGGAGCCGAACACAACGCATTACGCAGTTCGAAAAAAATTTCTGACAATCTTCAGACCACGGAATGGGATTTGGTGTATCTTTACAAGTCAATGCCACTAAAGGTTTGCCCAACAATGAAAAATTCGGTATCCACTGTCTGCAATAAGATGTAATGCCCAAGAAAGCACGTTCTTCTCTCTGTGTTCTTGGCACACTCAATTTTGCAATTGCCTGAATTCTTTCTGGGGTCAGTTTCCTTCCCTCCTTCGATAGGAGATGACCGAAGTAGGTCACTTCTTGTCGACAGTATTGTAATTTCGAAAGAGACACTTTGTGGTGCAGATCAGACAAATGACGTAACAACGACAACGTGGCTTCTTTACAAATCTCTTCAGTATCTGCAGCGACTAGTTAATCGTCAACGTACTGAATAAGGGTAGCGCCATGAGGAAAAACAATCGTATCAAGTTGTGTTTTTAAAGCCTGACTATATATTGATGGACTTTCACAGTAGCCTTGAGGAGCGCGTTTAAAGCGGAAACTTCGGCCTCCTAAACTGAAGCCAAAAATATCCCTGCTCTCCTCGGCAATCGGGATGCTGAAGAAAGCATTCTTCAAGTCAATCACAGAGAACCAAGTGGCTGAAGCTTGAATCATAGTCAATAGGGCAGTTATATCAGGGACAATGGGAAACTGTGGCACAACTATTTTATTGACCTCTCTAAGATCAATCACAAACCTGTAAACAGGTGGCTGAGAAGGGTCAGTACGTTTCAAAACCGGCAGAACAGGACTATTACAGACGTTGCCTCTTGTCTCTTCAATTACATCTTTTTCAATCAAATCATAAATGATCGCTAACAACGCCTTTTCACCTTCGCTAGAGATCTTGCATTGGGGAATGCGAGGCATTTTACCATTGGCTTTCAATGTCACAACATATGACTGTATTTCCAAAAGACCCACATCATTAGGACCAGTGGCCCACAGAGTATCCGGAAGAGAAGAAAATTCTGTCGGAAGTGTATCCTTCGACAAATACATCGGAGAGATCACTTTCCTACCCAGCGTAAGTTGTACTCCCGAAGGAGAACAATACAACGTTGCATATAGTCTATTTAACAGATCCAATCCTAAAAGGTTCTCCCCACAACCTGTCGTCAGAATAAGGGGGGCTTCGAATCGATAAGGTCCAACAGAAAGAGACATAGGGCTAGAAATCGGGTTCCTAACCGGGGCGCCAGAAAAACCTACTGAAACATTCATTTCGCCAGACAAAGGTGCGCCAGGGAGTTTCGAGTGCATAATAGAACTCTTTGTAGCACCAGTATCCAACAGAAAAGGCTCTGACACACCTGATGTAATCACCTCAACATAGGGTCCATTCTGATCTACTGGAACTGAAACAACTCCCTCTCTTTGTCCATGGCTGTCCTAACAATCATTACCATTCGCTTCGTCACCTTCAACATAGTAATCGTCCGTATAGTACTGAGTGTACCTACCAGATGAACCATGTTGCTGATCAAAGCTATTCATTGAGTTCTGAGGAGGCAAAGGACGTACATTCTGTCCGCGACCTCTACCTTTAGGTACCTTGTTGAACACCTTTACCACGTACATCAGAAGCAACATTCGTGCGCTGCAACAAAACCGGACAACTATTCTTGTAATGACCCTCTTCTGTACAATACGCACACTGATTAGGCCCATACGGAAAACGCTGTTGAGAAGACTTGTTGCTTTGCGAGTTTCTCGAATATTGCTGAGGCTGCTGATAATCACGCTGATTATTAGTACGGGGTGGATAAGCTTGTTGTAGAAGAACTTTAGTTTTCAATTCCTTAGTCTTCTTATCCGCTTTCTCTAACTCATCTTTGCGCCTATTTTCATAGTACTGGGCAGTAGCTAAAATTTGTGCTGACGTGGAAACAGCCCAAGCACTTTCAGAATCCTTCAACTTATTGCATAATTCAGGAAGCAAATTATGCACAAATTTGTCAACAAACAATCTCTGGCCACCCTCGGTAGCCATATCCTGACCGCTATGATCGACGAAGGTCTCTTCGAACCTTGTGAAAAAGTCAGACACTGTCTCATCTTTCTTCTGCTTACATGCAGACAACTTGTCCCAATTGACACTTAATTCGGGCATTAAAGTCTTCATATACGTAATAATTTTATCAGGAAGTTCAGTAATCAAATCCTCAGGCTTAGCACAGCCTACTTGTCTATTGTCGGCGTCTCTAAGATTAACCCATGTATCACCCAATTCAACCACATGATCTGTATGACGAATCTTACTCCAAATAGGTTGTGGAACAACATTACCAAACAACATGTCGATGTCCGCCAAATTCATAATACACGAACCCACAGTCTGAGTCAATTCTTTATAGTACCCTGCAGGATTTTTGCGTGGATCAGGTAAAGACTGCTTAATAGCTAAAACTTCAGCACGTTTCCATGGATCATGCACCCAGACACGCTGAAAATGAGCCGGTACAAGTGGCGGATTATTATTTGCACCAGCAGGCACTTCTTCCTTCCACACCGGAGGAACCTCTCTCATTGGATATTGTCGTGTCGAGAAGGAGGCTCACTCCTCAATGACAACAACATCGCGACCGCTTTCCCAACATCAGATGGACTTACAATAGTTCCCTTCGAAAACTCGGAACGTATGCCGTACAACTCGACAGGAGCTTGTCCCACTTCCTCATCCCACTTTTCAACAAGAAAAGCACACATCGTATCGAAAACGTACCGTTGCTTCGGCGCTTCCCATTGAAGGAAAACATGCATAACACCCTCAAGATCATACTGTGTATCGTACATAACCCATTTACATGCCATGTGGTCCAAAATCGTACGCTCATCCGTATTCGGCAACTGACTACGTGACTGTGCACACTCGGTAGCAGGGGACATACCCAATTGTCCCAACAAAGGAGAAAAGAAACCAGAAACAGCAGCAGTCATTCGCTGTCTAGTAGAAGGAGAAGGTGGAAAAGCAAGTGAAGATGGAGCAATAGTGGCAGAATCCAAAGTCGGAGCAGACGGAGTATTAGGATTAGGCGTAGGAGTAACAGACAAAGAAGAAGGCAAAGGTGTAGGCGGCCCTTGAGGAGGCTGCGCCAAAGGAATAGTAGCCAACGGAAAAGGAGCTGGCTGTGGAGGGAGCGCAGGTAGTACAACAATTGGAGGTTGTTCAGCCACAACTGGTGGCGGTGGTGCCGTAGCACTTTGTGCATAAGGGGGTGGCGAACTCAAGAGATGTGACATTAAGGGATCTTTCTCAAGATCTTTCTTTGCTTCCTGTTCTTTAGTTTGCAAAACTGGGTAGCACCTATCTACAGCTAACTTCTTCGCTCTAAGCATCTGTTCGCTTTCTTGCTCCTCCTCATTATCCCTAAATGCAACAGCAGCATGTACCTTTGACATACCTCGTTCTCGTTTATTTTTCTTCGCTAATTTAATTTCTCTCTGTTTGGCTTCTTTGTGCCATATGCGAAAAGAGTCAAACATTGCCGGCCGGGCTTTCTTCTTAAAAAGTTTAACTTCTAGATTATCCAAGATCTCCGTGTCAAAACTACCATATTGGGGCCATTTTAAAACACCATCTTTCCTGGTGTATCGGATCCATACTTCGTTATATGCGATAGCGCCTACGCCGTGTTTCACATATAATTCATAGGTTGGAGTTCCAATCGGAGGAACCGGACACGAGTCCTCCAATCGGGAATCCCTATTACAACTAAGACAAAACAAATTTCCAAGTCTGCTAAGACCAGGCATCTTCGCTCTCTAGTCTAGCTTCAAATTTCAAAGGATTATCGAATACAATAGTCTCGTGAATACACGAGTCCTTCGGCTTTGGAGCTTGCAAGTTCCAAATCAAAGCGATCCTAGAAGGATACCAAAAACTAAGAACCAAACTAAGGACTGGGAGACGCTCCACTTATACTTAACTGAGGTATCGATGATGTCACCAGAAGACTCGTCTAACGTTTCGCTCTACCAATCATCAAGGGTCCAAAACAGGGTGATGGTCAGGGCAGCAGTCCTTCGTAGCCGTCAGGAAGCGGGGAACCTCGCAGCAAAGACTTTCGGACCACGTCGACATACAGGGGTCGATGAAGTGGCAGGCCTTCCTCCAGAATTTTCACACGAAGCTCCTCATGAACCTCTCGCTTCGACCGGTACCGCTGACACCGCCCCACGTGGGCGCCAAATGAAGTACTGGGTTTTTCGGAACCCAGCGGTGCCAGGGAACACACCCAAAGACTTTGAGTCCTTCCTGTTTCAGACTACAGAAACACAGAGTCTTCTAGGTGAAGTCAAAGATCGTATTTATTGGCTGCAACCAGTACCAGGCATCCTAGAAGTACAACACGGTGTATGTTCTCAGGAGACTGCTCAATCTTACAAAGCCAGCCTTCTCTTTTTATACAAAATATTATGCTTTAGGCAAACATTCCTTATTTTACGGTTGACCATTCACATATTTTCACTACAAAGAAAAAGCAGAGTCATGATGACAAGCCCATACTTCAGTGTGTGCATCCCATAATCAATTACACGGCAAGGGTCAGTATTTTCCTCAGATATCGCCGGAACCCCAATAAAAACGGGCACCTCCTCCTCATAAAGCAAGTCATAAAGAAAGAAACAGGGACAGGTGTGAGTGAGATTAGGAATGGTTTGTGTGTGATGAAAGGTTTATGATAAGTTGTGCCTTGATGCTAATCTCGTTCGGCCACTGGGAGAGGGACTGGCCGGACAGGTTTGGCTTCAGGCAGTGGACTCAACTCGCCCAGGTCACAGAGGAGTCAGCGAAGGTATACGTGTCCTTCTGATTCGATTTCGGCTTTAGTCATTGAGCCTAGGTGAGGGCAATCACAAAATGGCTGTCGTTCACAAAATGGAACCCGCGGGTTCAGGACGGAAACTCTGATTTCAGGGTGATTGCGTCACCCGAATATGCTTGTCCATAGTATCTCAATCATTACCGGTCTGCTGATACCAAAATCGTCATGATACGACGATGTTTATAACACGGGTCCAGAATTTTCAGTACCACTCTAACGCATTTGATGGTTCTTTACTATGGACACCTGTCTACTTTAACCAGTTTTTCGTTCTCTCATTTTTGCTACCTCAACATGACTCACATTGTAGCTGTTCTGATACAGAAAAACAAAAGAACAAAGGCCCAGCGTGAGCTGGATTAGCCTCCCATTTAGCGTCATATTAGATATTCCTTGATTTACCATTGCACCTGTGCCAAAATGATGTCCATTTTGGACTATGGGAAAATGTTCGACTAATGAGAGGTGACCACCAAAATTATTCTTTGATCCTTGGAGCTGGCCTCTGACTTGCAAAGTGGAACTAGTGACTAAGCAGCTCTTCAGAAGATATATACATCATCGCATAATACAGACCACACATTACACTTCTGAGCTATGCAACAGTGCAAATCACGTTGATAGTGGCAGTGAACTGCAGTAACACAAATCCGCACCTGTAGATACAGAAATAGCCAGTATTATTTAAAGTCTTAAGAAGATGGAAGACAATTTGATCATGTAAATCAACAAGAGAGCCAAACAAGTGGTACAGACTCACCAAATGATACATTTCTTTAAGCAGTAGTAAGTTATGGGAGAAAGAAAGTAACTGCTTAAGCAGAGCATTCTGTAACCTATATAAGACCTGTGTATACATGTGTTGCCAATCACACCTGCAAACAAGAAGGTTTCAAGAGGCAATAATTGTTTCATGGGTCACTGTTAGACCTCACATTCTCAGCACAGCATTCCTCTGAATCTTTTGCCTTCACTCCTCCTGTTTTTTAAAATTATTTTTCTGTTGGTAATAGGACTCTTTGCACTTTACAAGTGCCAACCAGTGCTAAAGTGCTTGTTCTCTCTCCTTCAAATATGGTAAAATTGTACTACACCTAATTGGCATATTAATTATATGTGTCAGTATCTATTAAATGGTACTACCTATTTTCTTTTAAAAATGCCTCAGGCCTACTGCTGCAGCCTGTAGTACATACAGTATAAAACTGCCATTTTGACCTGGCAAAATAAACCTTTTGCCTGCTCTAAACTTTCCTTTTAAGGCATATTAATCAGCCCTAAGATAGGCCCTAAAGCTCAAAGGGCAGGGTGCATTGTATTAATAAAGTAGGACAGATGTAGTTTAGTTTTACATATCCTGGCAGTGTAAAACTCCCACAGTCGATGTTCACTGTTGTAAGGCTTATCTTGCCCATTGACTAACACTGAGTTATCTTTTTACATTTACTAAGTGATTACAATCAAATGAATTATTATTTTAAATTCGCTTTAATGGTTAAATGCATAATAGTTTTTTGAAGTCAAAAATGTAGAGATAGTCAATAGAATATCTTAGTTAGGATTTATATTAAATAGGTCCAAAATTCATCAAGAAAATGCCTGCCTATACAAAACAGGTGACAAGACTACCTATACAAAACTGCAGGACTATAGTGTGATAAAAATTATACTGTAGGTCTTATTTGTGGGAAACAGGACCATTTGAATAAATACAAGATTATTTAAAAACATGTCCGCCCATACAAAAATATACAAAGCTGCAGAACATCGATGTGATAAAGACCGTGCTAATTTACAAGAAACAGGACAATTCATATTTATCGTTCAAACCTTTTGGGTGAAGGGTCTCTAAGAACCAGATCCAGTATGTTTCATGCTATAAGAGCAATTTGTTAAGGTCTCTTCCTTGCTGAGTGTTGATTACCTCTATTACACTGAATCTCAATTGAGCTATAGTATGATGATAGTCAATCCAATGTTTTACCAGTGAAGAGCTCATAATTTTAGTGCATATTCTACTTTTATGTTCAGTTATACGAGTTGTTAAGATCCTCTCTGTTTTGCCCACATAATATAGGCCACATGGGCATGTTATTACGTAGATTACTTGGGTGCTATTGCAGTTGGCCGTAAAGTGCAATTTAAGGATTTTGTCCGATCTAGGGTGGGTTATTGATGGACCAGTTAATACATTGTTACAGTGCGAGCAATTTTGGCATTTCATCATACCTCCAGTGCTTTAAATGGGCCGGTACTCACCGGTACTAAGTACCGGCACTTCTGAATTTTCTTGCTTGAGTACCGGAACTTCCACAACTTCTCCATGGCCAAACAGAGTACCGGTACTCAAATGGCAGCAACACAGAAAGGAAATGGGTTATGCACTGAAGAGCAACACAGCTGACAACGAGTGATGACTTGCCCTGTGCTAATTAGGCAGCACACCCAGGCCTGCAACTCTCATTGGGATCAAAAGGCTTCACGCCCCCACCCCCCTGTGGTGTGTGTCAGCCCGGGCTGAGACCACTTCCTGGCCACACACACAGCCGCACCCCCCAAAGTGACGTGCTAGTACATCAGGGAATGTCAACAATTATCTGGAGCAAGGTTGTAGGGAAGAGGTGGTGACAGAGACAGAGACTCTGAGGCAGAGAGGGTGGGAATCAAGGTTTTGTAATGTGAGGCCAGCGAATGTAACAATTTCTTAAAACAAAAGTATTGAATCGAGTTGACTGTTGAAATGGGTCGTTGCCAGTAAAAGACGGGATTCAGAGAGTGAAGGCAAACAAGGAAGCAATGAAGCCCGTTCCTCCATTATTTATTTATTTATTTATTTTAAAAGTTTCATATAGCGCTAAAAAATTTAACAAAACTGAAGGAAATTGCAATGCAAGGTAGGCAGGCAGTAAGGAACCTAACCAGAGATGTAAAAAAATATATATATGATAATCAGGTTCACTGTTTTAAGGCAAGAATATTTTCTCAATCTTCATTGTGCGTAAGTGCTCTTGTGTCACTGTGCGTGTTCAGCACAGCAAATGTATAGCTTCCATCCCGAAAAACCTTGTATTACCACAGTCCGGCAAGAAGCGCATGTAAAAGGGTTTGTTTAAAGTAAGTACCAGGCCACTCTTTCTCTCCCCAGTGCAGATATGCTTTTTCTGCAGTGCCTCAACACAACTGTATTTTGTTTTAAAGAGGCCATTTTCTCTAGGGTTACTGGAGTGGCTCTGGGAGAGGCAGAGGTGGGCAAACCAACAAATAAACAAGGATAGCAAGTCAGAGTCGAATCAAGAGTCCGCTTGACTTGAAGAGCCCTTACATCGAGCCTTGAAAACATTAAAATTGAAAAAAAAAGTCTATTCTTTAACATGTGGAAGCATTTTACCTTGGTACTTAAGATTATATCATCGCATTGAGAGGAGTTTATTAAAAGTGATAGTGAAGTTATACATTTTTGAGCTTCCACCATCACCACAATGCCACTAGTGAACTAAGAAGCAAGTCAGTTCTCATGTGCACATTATATATAGCCTATTTTGTTTTATGAATGAAGTAACAGTATAGTGCATTACATCTAACACAAGATTTAACTATACAGCATACATCCTAAACTTTTGTATTTGAATATACGATCATATGTGATAATGAAGAAAAAGGAAGGCTTCTGTATCATTATGCACATTTGCACACCAAGAAAATCTCAATAAAATTAAATATGTGCTCCTGGACCTGCCCCTTAGCACCGCCCATAGCCCCACCCCTAGTCCACAAATCAATTTGGTGAGTACCTGCACTTATTTTTTCCCATTTAAAGCACTGCATACCTCTGTGTAAATCTGAGTTGGAGGATAGTGAAGATGTCAATATTTCTTTTAGATTGGGGGATCGTGTATATGCAAACATTGCTGAGTTCTTGAATAACCCCTGAAACTCCAATTCAGTCTGAAGTAGTTCCCAGCATTTTAACAATATCTTTTTAATTTGGTTAGATTGTGACGAGAAGTTTGAAACAAATACCTTTCTAGGTTCTGTGTGTTGATGAACAGTCTTTTTGAGGAGATCACTCCTACTTTTTTGTAAGGCCTTAGTCTCAGCTTGGTTTAGAATGCCACAAGGGTATCCCCTGGCCATAAAGAATTTCTTGTATGTCTCTAAGGTTTGGTGGCTTGGATCTGGATTAGAGGTGATTTGTCTTATTTAAGTGAATTGGGAATTGGGAACAGGGAAGATGACATTTCAGGGACCAGGGATGAAAGCTCTGATATAGTAATGCATTGTTCCTGTCTGTGCTCTTTTTAAATACAGTAGTAGTGATTTGGGATCCATCCTTGTATGAGCACATCTAGATATGGAATTTTCGGGAAGTCTATGGTGGAGGTCAATTGTATTCTAGGACTTTTGGTATTCAGATCCTTGATCATTTTTTCCAAATCTGGACATTTGCCATGCCATATGATAGGGATGTTGTCTATGAAAAGACGGTATAGAATAAGATAGCTCTGCCATTCAGTATTTGATAGTAAGAATTCTGTTTCGAATATGGACATGAAGATATTTGCATAGCTGGGGGCTCCCGAAAAGCCCATAGGGGTGCAGTTGGTTTTAAGATAAAAACACTCTTTCCACTTAAAATAACTATGGAATAAACAGAAGTGCAAAAGTTCCAACAAAAAAATCTTATTCACACCAGGTACCTCATGGCTCAATAGTGACTAATCGATAGCTTCTATACCTTCCGTGTGAGGGATTGAAGTGTAAAGTGCAGCCACGTCAATTGTACATAGCCATATGTCATCTGCCTCAGGAATCTGAACTTCATTCAGAATTTGTAACAGGTGTGTTGTGTCTTGAACTATCGGTTGCTGAAAGGTATCAAGATACTGACCGAGAGGTTCGTGTATAGACCCACACCCTGACACAATATGTCTGAGAGGTGGGTTTGTTACATTTTTATGTATCTATTATATATGTATAGCAGTGGCCTGCATGGAAATTTGGTTGTAAGAAAATCTTTAGTTTTATCAGAGATCCAATTTATTTCTTTAGCATGAGTCAGTATAGATGAGAGAAATAATGAGAAAGAATCAGTAGGTAATGGGTTGTATGTAGTATCATTCTGAAGAGTCGTATCAATTTTGTCCTCATAGAAGGTTTTGTCCATGATTACCAAAGCACTGCATTTGTCGGCTCTGAAGAAGTGTAGCGTTTGTTCCAGCAAGACAATTTTTTACTACGAGAGAAATTTTCTGTAAGTTTTGGGCGTATAGGTAATTTAGACAAATCTTGCCTAACAAGAGTCTCAAACATGTCTATGATTTTGTGTGAAACAGGAGGAATAAACATACTCTTGGGTTTGAACGCCCTGTATTCAGGTTGTGGAACATTAGGAGGGTCAGTTTGCAAAGTAGAGAAAAAATATCTTAATCTCAGTCTCCTAGTGAATTTGTATGATGCCACTTCCGCATCAAGTGCTCTGGAGTGAAATATGGGGACAAAGGAGCTACCTTTTTCTAGAACAGACATTTGGTTTTTAGACAATTTTTTTAAAGAGATATTGATGACTAATGTTTCTTCTGGTGACCTGGTCTGCCTGATTTTGTTGAATCGGTGACTTCTACGGTTTGACGGGTTCTGTGCTGGGTTGTAACAGGGGGTTGTTGGCTATAGGGCTTGTTTCTAAAAAATAAACTTTTGTGCTGCTAGGTGCTGTTGTAGTGATCCCTGTGCTTGATGTTAATGGGGCTGGGGGACGAGTTAATTGTGTGTCGCAGATGGAGACGAGGCTTTCCTTAGAAGAGTTAGTGCCTGCTTTTTGCCAGGTTCGCTTTTGGGAGTACAGCTCAGCCCAAGTGTATACCTCGTCTAGCTTATAATCGATTGAGTCACACCGCAATTTTCAAATATTCCGTTCATAAATTTCTTTGGCGTATATGTCTAGTTTTTTATTAAGGTCTGTAAGGGCCAGTTATCTGCTTCCATCCGTAGAGATAAAGAGTTCTGTAGTTCTTTTATGTTTGCTTGAAGGCTTACTAATACTTGGGATAATTCTTCTACTATAATTAGAATAAGATCAAAGGAACACTTATTCAAGATTGCATACCATTTGTCCATAAATCGTTTGTTCATTTTGAATAGAATGGGTATGATGGCCAGACATACCTATTGCCAGTTGGCATTATTATATATCGGGTGCCCCATCATTTCCAGTAGTGGGTTGTGATATCCTTTGTTAAAAAACAATTATATTACAAAGCTTTGGATGCTTGTTTAACTGGGAGTGACATGCAACTTTGGTCCTCTTATGAACATGTTGGACAACAAGCTTTTTGCCAATCACCTTGATAAAGTCTAAGGGGAGACGAAACACGTGTTGGCATAGTGACAGTCTTTCGTGCTGGATGTAACAACAACAAGAATATAAATCGCCAAATTGAAGAATTTGAACAGTGTGGACTCTGTATATTTCATGCGAATAAGAACATTGAGTGATTTCTTTCATTAGTATCACTGGTCAAGTGACACATTTCTGGTGTTTGCTATCTGGAGTAGCTTTACCTATCCGGTACTCTGGGTGACTTTAATTGATGTAGGGTGTACTTATCAGTGCTCCAATTTCTTATAGTAGTAGTAGTAGTAGTAGTTTACTTTATTCGATAAAAAATGTCATCATAAAAGTGTACAATTTATACAGTACATTAAAGAAAAATAAATAAAAGAGCAGGGGCTCACCAATCCTGTATAAACATACATCATCCCATACTACTCAATTTTGTTTAAAATGACTAAGATATAAATGTACAGTACATTAAAAAGATAAAAATGCAAGGACCCACCAAACCTATGTAAACATACAACATCACATACTACTCAATTTATACAATTACTAAAATATACAATAAAAACCGTTATCATGAGAGCCATTAAAAGACACTTCCTGCCTTGGGGCCAACTGGCGGTTAGGTTGCGTGGGGGGTGGGCTTGGACCTCCTTGTACGTGTCTGCCATGCACTACCCAAATATTTAGCTACCCAACACACCATAGCAATAGAGGACGTATCAGTGCAGAGGACCCGTAGGGCCATTTTGTGACATCTAAGGCCCAACCCCTTGCATAGTGGTTTTAACCATATCTTCCTGGCAACCCTATAGGCAAAGAAAAAGTGAGCCACAGACTCGTTGGGGGCTGCACAACCGGGACAGGCTTTTGGTAGAACACCTGAATCTTTCCACCCAGAAGAAAAGTCATTCACCGGTAAGATCCCGAGCCTCAGTTTTAGGTAAAGTGATCTGTCCAGTGGTTTCTCTATATAACCAAGGAAGGGTTCGAGTTTTCTTGTCCATTTGATCTCAAGGAAACGCTGGGAGAGAGGGCCCCCTTCACTTCTGCGTATGGCCATCTCCTGTACCCAGTCCCAATAGAGCTTTTTGATCACTGCCTTGGGAGGCGGTGTTTGGCTCAACCATGCTTCACTTAAGCACAGTTGCACAACCAGCTGTCTCAGGTTGCACAACCACTTGATCTTATTGCCTGTTTTTAGGAGAATAAGTTCATCTAGAACTGCAGCATAATTATGGAGCTCCTGGGTCCTTCTCAGACGCACCCAAAAGAGTAGTGGGCACAGACGCACTATATCTTTTATGGGGCACCTGCCTAGGTCTAACCGTAATGGAATTAATGGGGTGGAGACTGGGAGGGCCACCAGGTCTCTCATAAACTTATCTTCAGACGTGGCTAACTCTGTTATATTCTCAAACCCCCACAACTCAGATCCATATAATGCTGCCGGCAATACGTGACCATCATAAATTGCAAGAGTCGGTGCCACAGGTTTGCTAAACAACTCCCGCTGTTCCCTTAGAACCAACCCTGAGACTCTTTTGTGGTTTAATAACATTTTGGCCAAGTGGTCTTTCCTTTTCATCCGGCTGTTTACCCTGACACCCATATAATCAAAGGAATCGACCAACTCTAAGGGGACACCGTTGAGCAAAACATTATTCCTGAATCTCTTAGAAGGTGAAATGGCCATAAGCTTTGTTTTAGAGGTGTTTATGGTGAGGCCTCTATCAGTGCAAAACACACTAAAGCGGTCCAGGAGTTTTTGAAGACCTGAGGGTGTTTTGGAGATCAAGATGGTGTCATCCGCGAAGAGTAGAGTGGGTGTTTTTTCCACCGTCAGGGATGGCGCATCTGCCTCTTCCTCCCTCAGATGATCCACCACTCCATTCACAAAGAGATGAATAGGGTCGGTGCCATAACACATCCCTGGCGGACTCCACTCCTCACGGGCACCCTTTCTGTCAGTTGTCCCTGGGTGCCCCATCTGATCCTCGCATAATTCCCTCGTGTAGCTTCACAATAAGACCCAAAAGTGACCCTGGGAAGCCCATCTTCCCCAAAATATCCCACAGCCTTACACGAGGGACCAGGTGGAACGCTGTCTTAAGATCTAGGAATGCCAGAAAGAGGCTTCCCTTGTTGATGGTCACAGCTTTCCAATAGATTAAAAAAAAGCGGAAGACCTGGTCCATCGTGCCTACCTTCTGGCGAAACCCTGCTTGGAAGTGGGAGAGAACGTGCTCCTCTTCCATCCAGACACCCACCCTAGAAATGATGACCCTGCCAGCCACCTTCTGGATCACGTCAATCAGACTGATCGGTCTGTATTTGGCAGGGTCATCTCTTGCGCCCTTTTTGTACACTGTTACCACCTCTGCTCCCTTCCATGAATCTGGCACAGGATAACCCTTAGAGATCAAATTCATTATTAGGGCAATTGTAGCGAAGCAAGCACCCCAATAAAAATTACAATGTATAACCTATATCGATTCACACTGTATTACTGTTTATTTTGACACTTTTCGATCCATTGATTGTGCGGTTCTTTTCCCTTTTTAGGGAAACACTACTACCAATATATATGTTATTCCCATAATCTCTGTTTCCGCTCAGGTACCCGCTGTGGTTGTTTGGGTGAGGTTTCCACAGAACGGTGTCATACATACATTTGTATACTCCAGAGCATTGTCAAAGAAGGTCGTCTCTCCAACTTTACCTTCTAGAAAGGGGTGATTGCATGAATCACCAACAGAGTATGGTGTTCCACGAGAAGTTAGGACTGGATCTGTTGGGTGCACTATATATGTTTTTGTAATGAGTATTGTTTGTCTTTAAGTTGTTGTTAAATGTCACTTACCTCTGGGAAAGTTGTCTTGTGTTTACTTTGGTATGCTTCATTGCTGGAATAACTACAGTGTGATTAGAGGGTATCAGACCTCATTCTACTGACTAAGGGCCATATGTATCAAGCTCCCCTTTTGCGATTCTCAAATTGCGATTTTTCGCGAATCGCAATTTAAGAAACGCAAAACGGTATGTATATAAAACATTGCTAAAAAATAGCGATTCAGAAAAAAGCGCTATTTTCATTGCGAAACCCCAAATAGCTATTCTTTATTTAAAAATTGGCAATTTTGCGAATTTCGCAAAACGGAAATTCTGAAACTCAGGTGCAGCTTGATGACATCACAACCAGGAAGTGTGACTACCCATGCTGCACCTGAGTTTCTGAATAACAGTGAGAGAGAAGGAGTGGTGGAGAGGGAACTCTGAAGTGCTACAAACAATGGAAGACACTGGAGACATGGCCAGCCAGGACAGACAGCAGCAGCAGGGGGAGACACAGAGGAAGAGAAAACAAAAGTTTTCTGAAGCTGAGTTGGAGGTCCTCATCCAAGAAATGGTAATAAGCCATGAGCACCTTTTTGGGAAAAAATCACTCTGGGTGCCTGAGACATGCAAGCGGCGGATTTGGTCTGAAATCCAGCGCAAAGTGAACGCTGTTGGTGTCACACACAGAAGCGTGGACGACTTAAGAAAGCGCTAGTACGATATGCGCCAGCGCTCCAAGGAGAAGGTGGGTGCCAGGTTGGAGCAGGCCAGGGCGACTGGTGGAGGGACCTCCACTGCCACTGACTCCACATCTCCAGAGGAACTGGTTAAGGGGACCCTGCTTCCATAGAGCGTAATGGCATGGCCGACCTGGACAGCTCTGACCCCCGGTACCAGGACAAGGTAAGAAGCATGTCATCACACCCCTGAAAACCCCCAACTACCTCCACACACCCAGGAGCTACCCAGGGGCAGGACAAAACTAAAAGTCCAGTACAGGTGCACAAGCACATACAGCAATACATTATGGGAGATGTAGTCACATGCACATTATAGTGGTGCATTTACACCCAGCCAGTCCCCAATAGCATGTGCACATCAGGTAAGGCAAATACAAGACACATGTAATCCCAAACAGTGATATTTAATACATGACAAGTGCAAGTCAGAACAACAAATTAATGTGTGCTTTTATGTCCACAGCACCATCTGTAACACAGGCAACAGGCAGTAAAAGACAGGACGATTCCCCTAACCCACAAGCTGCAGGACAAGAGGAGGAAACAGAGGAGGAGGACAGCCCAGTAAACCCTCCAAAATGCTGCAGGAGGAATGTAGTGCCACCACTGCCCCCATTGGAGGATGAGGTCCAGGACACTGATGGCAATGTTCAACCTGTACCCACACAGCCAGAGCCACAACACCGTGCACGTGCTGATCCGATAAGGCGCAGGCTCGCACATCGACCAGTGCTGCACACCCAGGAGATGACACAGTGTTCGGCGGACTGGAGATACACATGTTGCGAGTACAGCGCCTGCGGGCCAAAAACATAAAATCACTACAAAGGCAAAACAGGGTAGGCTTCATAGGCATGACGGGTGCCCTGGAGGCACTCTGTGCGGAACTAAAGGCCGACGTTCTGCTAGGCACAGGGAGATGCAGCGCCTAGATCTGTTCACCTGGGCGGTGAACCGTCTGTCCTCAGCTATAAATGTGCTATAGAGGTGCAGCATCTTAATACAGCGTGAGGTGACACACAACAGCCAGGACGTCGCAAGAGCCCTGGTGCAAGTCACATCTGCTGTTGATGAGATGTGGGCAGCTCACACTACTGGGCCAGGAGTCCTAACACACATAGATGAGGACGCTCAATCAGGAAGGAGCAGCATCACCTCCCTGCCCCCAATGGATAGGCGCCGTAGTGGGTGTAACAGTAGGCATAGTGGGCCAAGTGAGCAGGGCACTGCGCAACCCCTCACAGGGGCTTCATCTCGATAGCTCCGCAATTGAGATGCACTCACTAGGACCAATGGATGGGGGCAGCTAACCACTTTACATGGACACTTGCTCCTGATTAAAGACTTGCACTGTGACAGTAACATGTGCTGGACATTGGGAGATACATTGTGTGGCGCTCAGGCTGTGTGCCGTAATTCATCCTGATGTACAGGTAATAAAACACAGTCTAACAAATGATATCTATCATTGTGTCATATTTTCTTACCTAGAAATAGTTGTGTGTAATCTCATCTCGCCTCTGGCGCCCAGCAGCTGCACCAACTACACCGGCTGGCATGTGTCCTGGAGCTGGCCCCTCCACATCTGATTAATCCGATTCACCAAGCTCCACCGGTGTGCCTTTCCTGGTGGCGATGTTGTGCAGCATGGCACATGCTACCACTATCTTGCAACAGGTCTGGGGGCTGTATTGTAGTGCCCCTTCACTCTTGTGTAGACATCTGAATCTGCTCTTGAGTATCTCGAAGGTCCGATCAATGGTGCCTCTGGTTGCTATGTGCGTGCTGTTGTACCGCCGCTCCCCAGCGTTGGCTGGATTCAGGTAGGGAGTCAGTATGAACTCAAGGAAACGCATACGCACTGTCACCTGTGGGGTGGGAGGAATATGGTTAAACACTGTCCTGCACATGCTATCCTTGACTAATGTGTCCTCTGTACAAATACATTTACCTAGTAGATATCCCTCACCAAACTCCCCACTTGTGAGTCAACGGTGAATCCCACTGTGGCGGAAGATGAAAGCATTGTGCGTGCTGCCTGGGTATTTTGCGACAATGACGGTGATGATGTGTTTAGTGCCACACACCACCTGTATGTTCAGGGAATGGTAGGACTTGCGATTCCTGAACACATACTCATTATGGGAGGTGGGGTATAGCGACATGTCTCCCATCTATGCATCCAATGACGTGGGGGAATTGTGCAATTTGATAGAGCTCCTGCTTGGTGTGCCTTTCCTGGTGGCGATGTTGTGCACGATGGCACATGCTACCACTATCTTGCAACAGGTCTGGGGGCTGTATTGTAGTGCCCCTTCACTCTTGTGTAGACATCTGAATCTGCTCTTGAGTATCTCGAAGGTCCGATCAATGGTGCCTCTGGTTGCTATGTGCGTGCTGTTGTACCGCCGCTCCCCAGCGTTGGCTGGATTCAGGTAGGGAGTCAGTATGAACTCAAGGAAACGCATACGCACTGTCACCTGTGGGGTGGGAGGAATATGGTTAAACACTGTCCTGCACATGCTATCCTTGACTAGTGTGTCCTCTGTACAAATACATTTACCTAGTAGATATCCCTCACCAAACTCCCCACTTGTGAGTCAACGGTGTATCCCACTGTGGCAGAAGATGAAAGCGTTGTGTGTGCTGCCTGGGTATTTTGCGACAATGACGGTGATGATGTGTTTAGTGCCACACACCACCTGTATGTTCAGGGAATGGTAGGACTTGCGATTCCTGAACACATACTCATTATGGGAGGTGGGGTATAGCGACATGTGTCCCATCTATACATCCAATGACGTGGGGGAATTGTGCAATTTGACAGAACTCCTGCTTGGTCTTGTCCAGTGCCTTTGGGATGCTTCGGAAGTGGATGTGGTGATTCAGCCTCTGTACCATGGCACCAAGGAACGCGTGGGAAAAGTGTGACAATGCACTCTGTGACACCCCTCCTGCTGAGGCTATCACCCCCTGGAAACTACCTGATGCCAAGAGGTGCAGTGAGCACAGGAACTGGATGTGGGTGGGGATGGTGTGTGTCCTGCGTGTGGGGTGTTCAAGAATTGGTGTGAGTTTCTCAATTAAATAAAGGTTTCTCTCTTCATCCAGCCTGTAGTGTGTATGGATGTCCTCCTCAGTCTGCTGGAACAGGGTAATGCGCGCACGGAATTACCTCTCCGACGTCTCCTCCTCCGTGCAGCTGCTCTGAGTCGCAGCCTCCTGGCTATCACATACAGCCGAGCCATTGTGGAAAAAAGTGTTGCATTGTGGGACTCCTTAAATAGTTTGCACTATTACTTGGTGCTAATTGCGATTCTCTAATTTGCAAATTTCGTAAATTCGCTGATTGTGATTTTTTCATACATTGCATATCGATTTCTTAATTTGCGATATTCCGTTTGCGAATTTTGCAAACTGTGGAAATTGCAAGATAAGAATTGCTAGGGAATTAGCAGAATTCTGGTTCGCGCAACGTAAGGAATCGCTATATTTGCGATTTCTTCTTTTGCAATTCGATTGTGCCTCTTACATAGGAAATATCAAATTTTTAATCACAAACGCTGTTCTTACGAATCGCAGCGTTTGCGACTAAAATTAGGTTGATACATGCGGCCCTAAGAAAGGCAGGAGAATAGGGGCTGTATGTGATCTATAGTCATGAAGAAGGCCGAATGACCCTTATGGGCAACAGATAATGGCTGAAACATGTTGACAATTTTTCAGATGGCAGGGGTTTAGGGGTAATAACGATCCCTATCATCACTGTCCATAATAGTATATTTTTTATTCTGACCAGGAAATCCATGAATAAAGAAGTAGGGCTCGCCAGTGAAATTAAATATTAGGCCACACTTTTTATGCTTTCCTTCAGTGAGAAGGCTTTATATTCTGATTTGTTGCATGCTGCAATATGAGCCAAGTATTTAGAGCCACATTTTGCTATATTATTCTTAGAATCCATCACAGTCAAAGATTATTAATCTGTATTCCTCCTATGACTGAAACCTGAGCCAAGGCTTCACAATAAGTGTCAATCCTGTTCCACTACTCATGCTAAAACACTCCAAGCTAACACACTCCTATCTAAGGGTTGTAGTCAACTAATTTGGGTTGGAGACGTTGGCCATGTCCCATGTGTTACACAGGTCTAGAAATACATAATAATATGCATTTAGAGTTCCCTTTTTGTTCAAATCATAATTGAGGGACTTGACTGTAAAAATGGAAAGGTTGCTGAAGGTGTAATCATTACCTATTTTAATATTGTGTAGGCAATTCCTTCTCTCAAAGATACATTCATAAACACTTGTACCCGAGGTAGGCCACCTGACCAGTAGTTTAAATATGACCCAAACTCTGAGTTTCCTTAACTATCCAATAAGTAAACATAAGGAAGACACTATGAACCTGATTCACACAGGTAAACGTACATTTTTGTGTAAGTTTATGATTGTTTGCTAATCCCAAAGGTATACTACAAGTAGTATATTTTCGACTGTGGAGTTTCCGCCCATAAAAAGATAGGACATAAAATATGTGTCATGAAATATAAAAATTCACTGGTATCATGAGCTAATTGTCCGTATTTTGGAAGTAGATGTAAGTATCAACAGACTGTCTTTTATGGATAACATTAACTGTCTGTTTTTAAAGGCTTTTCGTGAACCTGTATCATAAAGTACTGATCACTTTCAATAAAGAGTTTGGGTAAAATACATGAGTGGTCAGTGTACTTGGGCACAGTGCTCTTTAGGTGACTATGTACCTTTAATAGACGGTGTGAAGATGTCATTCTAAACATGAAAATGTAGCATCATCTATGCATATATGTCTTTAATGCACTATATGTCATAATTGGCTAAAAAGATATTTCAAATTTTATCTAGCTGTATTGCACTCATCAAGTCTCCTTCATTGTATGTTCCTGTGGACATTCCCGGTTTTAAAGTAGAAGGCGCTTCACTCTCTTGATTTATCAAGGCTGAATGGCCTGTACTGAGGGCTAACTTCTACATAGTTTTGTAAGTGCGAATAAATCAATATTTAACTGAAGTCAAATCTTCACAAAGGCACCTCCTTCTGCAACTAAAGGATTTGTAAAAGATCAAACGCCAGGTAAAACTGCTCGCATAGACAATAGTAAAATGCAAGAAAATGTCAATAATTCTATAATAATAATAATAATAATAATAATAATAATAATAATATAACAAATATAATGTTCATGGCTAAATAATGCATGCATTGTCAGGCATTAAAGTTTGAAAACAAATCAACCGTTTAACAAACATACATGTAAATATGACAGCTCTTTCAGATTCTGGGTAAATAATGGGTCACTTGTATAAATAGTGGTTGCTCTAAAATATTCTGGATGGCTACTATGTAAAGCAATGTTCGCTTTCCTTTGCAATATTTTAGTCACGATAAAAGCATTTCCTGTCAAACTTGCTCAGATCATTAATTCATACGATCTCCTGTTCCACTTTGTATGGCAATGGCTGTCAAATATTTCTCGAACTTGAAATAAATTTAGCAGGTCATACAGTAACACATCTCTGTGCTTAGAAGCTCCTGGATAAGTGAATATTTCCTTTGCCTTAATACAGACAATACATAGGTTCCTATCTTCAACTATGGGACTAATCCAAATCGTACTCTACCCTTTACACGGCCTGTGATGCTAGGATGCTCTCCATCTATGATGACTAGAGCAAAAAGACCTAGAAATTTAGGGGCATATTATCATGAACGGTGTTAAAATTATCGCTACTTTAGCGGCAGGAAACTGCCGCTAAAGCGGCGATAATGGGCTTGATAATATGCCCTTGTGAATTCCCATAGCAGCCCAGCTTCTGGTGTGTACCTGGGCATCTATGGGAATTCTCTACGGCATATTATCTGCATTAAGGCAAAGGAAATATTCACTAAAGCGGCGATAATTTTAACGCCGTTCTTATTAATATGCCCCAATGTTTGACAACACAATGTTCTTCAGTCTACAGATACATTCACTGACCAAAAATACCAGTATTCATCGTTCTTTGCTCAGATAAATTGGACCTTTCCTTCGTCTTTCATATTTTATAGATTTAGCAAATTCACCATTCCTTCAAAGGTTGCCTAATGCAACAGTGTGTACTCAAATCTGAGAAATCCCAAATCCAAAACAATGCAGAGGATAAAAAATCTGTCAGCAAGAATATGTCTCAGGAAATTCGAACCTCGAGAAATTCGAACCAGCCTCACCTCGGCAGGCTCCAATTACAACATAGAATCATATTCTGAGTACTACATATTATGTACACGGAATTTTCACGAACCAAGACCAGCTACTTTTTTAAAAATTTGGCCTCACGTTACTGGCCCTTGAAAACCTTAGGCTTAGCCAATGCACAACAGCTCATTCATTACAAGAAGTGTTATCCAATATTTGCATAATTTATTTTGCCTAATTATGTGACATTTTGGGATAATTCTGCAAAATTACATTTACTTACACAAAATGCAAAACCAGCATTTGGTGCTGTATTGCAGTGTGAAAAGTGTCTCGCGTCTATTATGAGCCAGGGGAAGCATTCTTAATACAAAAAGTGCAAAGAATTCAAGAACCATGACCAACAACGACTCGAGTGCTACATTTTTACAGCAAATAAGTACATTACGTGGCATAATCTCGCAATTTCTGGAATTTTGAGTAACTAGAGTACTTGGAGTATTTTGTAATTAGGTGCGAATATGCAACATAACACATATTTTACAGGACAAAAACAACGAAACACAAAGCTAGATCTTTGGAGTTCACTTCAGTTCAGGAACCGTCTTAACCTGATTTTAAGAAACCAAGCAAACCGCTTTCAGTTAAAAACAACGCTGAACTTTGATTCTGAGAGATGCATTCAATATCTCTCCTCTTTACTCCTCATCAATGTAAATTTACAAAAGTTACCCAGAGGTCTCCATTTTTTCTTTTATCCTTTACATGTTTTTATTTCCCTATACTTCCATGATTTTAGCCCTGTTCATTTGATAATTATCTTGAGTGGCCTCATGAAAACAAGTATGTATTAAAAAAAACTCCTAAATAAATACATGAAATCACCAATCATATCTTTAACTAAAATAATTTCAAGTTTCAATGAAAGTAAAAGCATAGAAGAAACCTGTTCGTCTTTTTTAAACATCCAGTTAAGTTTTTAGTGGAAGTATTTTTTTTTCCAATCAATGTGCACATCAAAACAAACAATACATCATTCTTTGTGTCTTAATTAATTTATCAAATATGCTGGGAAGAAAATTTAAATAGGCATTTCAAGAAATATTAGGAAAATGCATTAATTAATTTGCACAAGTTTATTTAGTGACGTTTGTGGTTCACCCTAACAAGGATTGTGATTATTGTTTGAAGTGGATTCTCAACCCCTTCAATTAATACCCCAATTTCTTTGGTGCTCATTACCCTTCTCACAAGTTTTTTAGAGCAGTCTGAGGTCTTGGACTCCTGGCATCCGGGCTTCTTTCACAACAGAGGGGCTGAAACATATATGATCAAGCTTGCAGAAGCATTATGAACTATTGTCGTTGAGGGCGATTTGGCAGCTGTGATCCTGTTGCATCTCTCCAGCACATTCAATATGGTGAACCGCTGTATCCTAGCTCAACGTCTCATGCTTTGAGTTCTTTCTTTTTCTGAGGCTGGGTCTAAAAACGTCAATCTGCTGCAATATACATCTAAAGGCAGACTGATTCCCCACTGGGTGCTGAAAGTTCTCTCTTCCCTTGCCAATGCAGTTTAGTGTTCATGTGTGCTCACTGTCAGAAATCATTCGCTCCTTTGCATGTAAAACACTTTCATTTGTTGGGTGATACCCGGTTTATCATTCAGGTAGGTAACGAGTTTTCCGGCTCTCTATCAAATCTCATTGATGTGTCTTGCCAGCTCAGCACTGCATGTGGCAAAACTATTTAAAATGAAAGAGAAACAAAACCAAATGAATGATCATCACCACAAATAAAAAGCTAAACGATTGTTCCATCCGGTTCCCCGGTATGGGTGCATCATCTGCGGTTCTCCATGAGGTTAATTAACTGGGCATTATAGTGAAATGAATATGTAAATGAATGCACTATATATAGCACCATTTTCTAGGATTTGCATCTTGTCAAATGGACACTAACTTACCTTCGCAATCACATTTGGCTGCATTTTCTTTAGACTGGATACTGAATAAATCAATTGTTTTCAATTCCTCAACATGCTTTCCTTAACATACGTTGTAATAAAATATACATATCGTTTTTGGACTGTGGAATGGTAGATATATTGGTCTGATTATGGTGGTATGTAACAAATGGAAATTGAATGGGTATTTGGGAATACTAATGGACTATGCCTAACTGTATTGTTATGATAATGGAGTATTGTATGATTATGAGCTTTACGACTGTTGGAATAAATAAAACTTGATTTGATATACTGGTGTTGAGAGTGGGATGTGTGTATACGTTTCTGTCTTGGAGTACAATCACATCTGCCCTCTAACATAAAGAAATTACAGTAAGGGAGTTTTATGATTGATAATTTATGAAAGCAGTATTGTGTTGTACCTTGATTTCCTTTCCCTGCTGTTCAGCCAGTATGAATCTGATGTGGATGTGGAATGTTAGAATGTTGATGAGAGAGCAGAATGTTGGAGTGCCTGTTTGTGTGAGAAAGAGACAGTTGGAGACTGTGGCCTGAGCAGCAAGGATGCTGCTCCTGGTGGGGCCTTTAACCATCTTAACTACTTGACTGAAGAACTACCATCTTGGAACTACCGTCCTCCATCTAAGCATGAATAAACGTCTTACTTATGTTATACTTCATGGCTACGTCTGGAGTTCTTAGCATTCGTCTATGTAACATATTATTTTACTCATTAGGTTGGTTGTCCATCACTTATAGCATTGATTTTACTGTTTTGCATATAATGAACTAATACTGATTTTAATTGTGTGTATATATGACAGAGCTCGCATAGAGGTCTTTACTTCACTGAACTTTGTCCGTGCTGCAGGAGCAGCTTACTTGCCTTCCTGCCCTTTTCCAGGCTCTACAACCATCAGCGTGAGGAGCAGTGCGTGAGCGAGGCCGCAGAGGAGGTGAGAGGTGCTGCCCCGGGACTGCGAGGACCAGCAAGTAACACCAACAGCTGGTCCTCTTCCCGAGGGAGCCGCGCCCCCTCCCAGTGCCATGCCCCCAGTCAGCGCTCATAACCTCTCGCGGCCCCCGCTTCGCGGGCGCCGCTCGCATAGAGGTCTTTACTTCACTGAACTTTGTCCGTGCTGCAGGAGCAGCTTACTTGCCTTCCTGCCCTTTTCCAGGCTCTACAACCATCAGCGTGAGGAGCAGTGCGTGAGCGAGGCCGCAGAGGAGGTGAGAGGTGCGGCCCCGGGACTGCGAGGACCAGCAAGCAACACCAACAGCTGGTCCTCTTCCCGAGGGAGCCGCGCCCCCTCCCAGTGCCACACCCCCAGCCAGCGCTCATAACCTCTCGCGGCCCCCGCTTCGCGGGCGCCGCTCGCATAGAGGTCTTTACTTCACTGAACTTTGTCCGTGCTGCAGGAGCAGCTTACTTGCCTTCCTGCCCTTTTCCAGGCTCTACAACCATCAGCGTGAGGAGCAGTGCGTGAGCGAGGCCGCAGAGGAGGTGAGAGGTGCGGCCCCGGGACTGCGAGGACCAGCAAGCAACACCAACAGCTGGTCCTCTTCCCGAGGGAGCCACGCCCCCTCCCAGTGCCATGCCCCCTTTGATCTAACAGCTACTAAAGAGAGAGCACATCACGCAACGCGCGACGCGCGCGGGTCGCAGCCCGGGCGAAGCCCGGGCCAAGGGCGGGCCCGTTGTTGCCCGTTAGTGCCCGGTAGAGACCGGACCGGGCCATCCCCCTCTCATCCCAGAAACCTCAGCCAGCAGACCACAATCATGCCGCCGAAAACCAGGAGCACCACAAAGACCAAATCCAAATCCAAGAACGCCCAGGAGGTAGCACAAATAACTGGGCCCATTGACTTATTCATCTCACGAACTCATGAGGTAATCAACCAGAGCATCTCCCTTCTCGAAAAGAGAGTGTCACTGGACCTCATGAATGCGAAACGATCTTCCCTAGGTACCATAGCAACCGCCACTTCCCCCATTCACGTTAACTCCCAAAATTGTTCCCTTCCCGTGACCATGTCTGCTACCGACATTAACACAGTCCCATCTATAGTAGATCTTTCCGTAACACAGTCCGAGTCTGACCTATCACTAACTTTAGACAATCTTGAGGCAACCCCTGATTTGGCGGCCTGTCAAACTCAGGAAGAATCCCAGACCAACTCAAATTCGCACCTTCAAGGAGAAAGGGAAGGAGCCATCCCAAAACAAGGCAGCACAAAACCCATTGACAATGTAGCAGCTAAGGCTCCCTGTTCAGGTCACGTTGTAGACCACCTAAACCTTACAACACAATCCCTGCAACATAATACACTACTCCCTCTTGTAGCAAACTCCCCTCATTTTACAATCCCCAATGAGGCTACTGACAACCTCTGCAGAACATGCAAAGTTACCTCACAAGTTTTGACCACAACAAAAGATCTCCTGTTCCAGTATTTGAAACCTATCCAACTCAGCATCAGAAACCTGGAAGCTCAGCTGACCATACTTTCTGCAACACTTCTTGACACCAATACACGCATAGATATAAAGGGCCAGCGAAATGCCCCGCAGTCTTCTAAAACTCATTTTCAACCACCACCACCCAAAGCAATAAAACGACCAAATCCGACTATCCTACCCCCAAAAAATCAAATACAAAATACTACGAACCAAAATCCACAAATTATAACACCCCGACCACAGCAGAGTAAAACCACCGTGGTACCGAACCAACAAACACCTAATACAGGCCCGGCTACCCTAGATACTCCAGGACTCGCTACAAATAATCCTAGCAAACCTCACTCTATAAAAAAGCCAGCTCCTCCTCCACCAAAATCAGCGGTCCCCCAGCCTTCTCCCCAAAATATCCCCAAAAAAACACCAGCAATCAGACGCCCAGTCCACTTGCCTCCAGAAGCCACTCCATATACAATAGTACTTACCGGTGTACCAGAGCTAACCGACGATACACCTGAAACTGCATGGTCACTTAAAAACAAGGTCATGCAATGGCTAAGTATTAACAGGCCTTTAGAACCCCATCACTCGGGAGGGATCTCCTCAGCCCGCAGAGTAGTATGGGTAGGCAAAACAACAAAAACGACCCGCGGAGACTGCATTATAGTAACTTGCAGAGACCCTCCGCAGTGGAATATATCTGCGCTTGGCCCTCGCTGGAAAAAAAGGGGGGAATTGATGCTAGGCATCTTCCTTTCTTTTACCCTCCAGCGAGACAACATCGCTATACCCCACCCTGGAACTGGCACCAGACACCTAAAGAACCATGGAACCAGATGGAGTATACCTACGACCATGGAGGCAGAAATGCCCCGATAGATCGGTCAAGACAATACTGGCAAGATAGGCCCCTCCAATCTTACGAAGGCTGGCAGGGCTTTCCAACGCAAAACCGCTTCGACTGGCTGGAGATGGTCGATTGACCACTCAGGGTTGAACCTAGGAATATAATCACCACTATCAAACCACAACTAACAAATCCTATCCAGCAGCGAGCACCCTCGGAGCCCATTCCCCGCAACCATAAAAACCTGTTCCCGGAAACGTCAACTGTTTCCCCCTACGTCTCCAATAATGTTACCCACATAACCTCCACAGTCACAGACGGAATCACCACTGGCTCGTACCACCAACAAACCATAGTTCTCAAAGCTTCCGCTAACCCCCCACAGGTTCAACTACACCAACCGCCAGAAACTCAGACCGCGAATACCCTGTTAGTTACACCCCATGTCTCTGCAGACTCCACAAACCTGAGTTTCTCCACTACATACTGGAACATTGCAGGCTTGTCCTCTAAAATAACACTGGGGCTATGGCTTGACACAGCCAGGGAACATCAGATACTGTGCCTACAAGAAACCTGGTGCACAATCCCAATACACCTTGCGGGATATAAAACTTTCTTCACCGCAGCAGTACAGGGAAATATGGGCAGACCAAAGGGGGGGCTCACGACCTACGCTGCTAATACCCTCCCCCTCAGAGTAAAATTACTAAAGGAGTCTCCAACATTCCAAATCATGCAAATTAACCAGACGATAGCATCTAAAGAAAACAACTATATATTCATAAATTACTACAATAACTCTGGTACCTCGGACTGCTGGTCAAACCTAGAAGAGATCGCCACATTTCTATCTTTGTTTCAAAACGATAACAATATATCTACAACCCATATTATCTGGGGTGGCGATTTCAACTTCCCCTTGTGCCCAAACCACAAAAATGGAAACTGCGGCCTCCAAAACGAACTTGGGAACCCTATACCTCACTTCGCCCACTCGATATGTGGAAACAAACTTAATGAAATTCTATTCTCCTTAGACATGGACTACGTGAACGAAATGGTTGATCCGCAGCAGGATTTTTTACCTACCTTCCATGGACGAGGCTACTCCACAACCATAGATTACATAATAGCCTCAAACTCACTCAAAGGGCAATTAGCGAACTTTGAAATTGGGTCAAACCCAATAAGTGATCACTACCCGCTCAGCATAAAAATCAACATCAAACGGGCAAGAGCTCACCCTGTAAAGTTGAGCTCCCTTAACCAGCAAACACTGTCCGTGAATAAACTGAATGGGTATACAGTTAAATGGGCCAAGATCGACCTGGAAGAGGTGACACAGAGGGTCCTTGAAAAAACTGATCAATGGATATCTAAATGTATGTCTCCAGAGGCTCCACCGCAAATAATCGTCAGCTGTTTCCAAAGTATCCAGGAAACAATAAGGGATGAGTTATTTGTCAACTTAAAAAACAAGATTAAGTCCCCTACCACGAGATGGTTCGACACCGCTTGTCGGAAGGCACTTTCATCTCTCAAAGAAGCCCTGCGTAAACCTACGAGAGACCCCCAGGAAATCTCTTACCTGAGAAAAATATACAACTCTACAAGGCAAGATCGCAAAAAACAAATTAAACAAGATCTTTGGCTACGTTTACACGATAGTGCACAAAGAAAAGACAGCACCTCATTCTGGCAAATCATAAGATCTCCTTTCTTGGCCAATAGCACAGACACTGAACATCTTGATGTGGCAATTACCGAGGAAGACTGGGTTTCCCATTTTTCAAAAATCTTCGGAACACCTTCAGACCCCGCAGTAGATAATCCGACACACGAGGTCCAGCCAATGAGAAACAACATCTACCCGATTAAGATATACTTCCATCTTAACGAAATTACAAAAGCAATCAGGGCTTCTAAAACTGGCAAGGCCCCCGGCCCTGAAGGTGTTCCAATGGACCTGTTCCTCCACGATGTAGACTTTTGGTCGCAGATAATCACCCGGGTCATGTCAGCAGTAGCCTTGATTGGCCTTTTCCACTCATGGTCAACTTCAATCCTCTTACCCATTTACAAAAAAGGCGACCGCAACGATCCCGCTTGCTATAGACCAATCTCCCTTCTGGACTCCATGGGTAAGATTGCAGGTCGAGTACTCCTGGACCGATTACAATCTTGGGCCCGGGAGAATAACATCATAACCGACCTGCAATATGGTTTCCAGAAGGGGCTCGGGACCGTGGAGCAGGCCCTCAATCTTGTTCTCCTGGCTGGTAAATACGTTCACGCCAAAGGAGGTAACATCTTCCTTGTCTATGTCGACCTAAGTGCGGCATTTGACTGCGTCCAGCATGCGAAACTCTGGCAAACGCTAAGCGACCTTGGTGTGGATCCCCCGCTAATAACTTTTTTACGAGAACTCTACTCAAATGCTGTAGGCCGAGTACGATTCGATACCAGCGGCGAACTGTCACAACCATTCCAAATAACGAAGGGAGTAAGACAGGGATGTGTACTGGCTCCCTTCCTGTTCAACCTTTATACAAACGGGCTTGAACAGGCTATGCTGGAAGGGAGCCAGGACCTCCCCCAGATAAACCATCGCCCGATACCCACTCTGTTGTATACTGACGACTCAGTCATTCTAGCACGGACTTTAAACCAGCTCCAGATACAAATCAACAAATACGCAGCATTCATGGATTCACTTGGTCTCAAAATAAACATCAAGAAAACTTTCACCATGCATATCGGTCCCAGGATCAAAAACCCCAAACCAATAATGGTTGATAACAACAAACTGGAAAAAACCCCGGTCTACCCATACTTGGGTATCCTAGTGGACGATGCTATGAATTAGCGAAAGGCAATTGAAGTCAGGAATCTCCACTTCCGTCGTGCAACATCAGCACTAACCTCTTTCTCGAGGAAATTGGGGAAACCAGCTCCACCTGAACTCCTGACCATATACTATGCAAAATGCCATAGTGTGGCCACCTATGGAGCTGGAATCTGGGGCCACGGACGTATCGACCAGCTACAGGTCACTGAAAATGCTTTTATAAAATACATTTTAGCCCTCCCTCAAAGTTCCCCGATACTAGCCTCACACCGGGAGCTCGGCATGGAATACATCATTGACACCATCCGATGCCAGCCTATCTTACTGTGGCATCGAATATGGTGCAACCCTGAATGTCACTTAACTCGCTCCCTCATCACTGACTGTTTAGCCCTGACAAACTGGCGAAAAATCCCGTGGCTAACCTATATATGTAACTTTTTTAAAGACCTGGATCGCGAGTCCTACTTTGAAGAACCTCCCTCAGTGGAAGACATTTCCAGGAAACAGTTAAAGTTAATGTGTTTGGGCCATTTGAGGGATCTACGGAACCAGGCAGAGATTATTAAACCACTAAACGAAAAAATCTGTGCCCAACAGTCTGGAAAATGCATACAGCCCTATCTGACGTACTTTTTATCCAATCATGAAAAGTTTTTATTAACAAGACTACGCTTTAATATCTTTTTCCTTTTAGTTTCATTTCCGGAAACGCATAACTGGTCGCGCAACTTGATGAACTGTCCCTGTGACGGAATCTCCCCACAATCTACGATCCACGTTGTCCTTTTTTGTAAATATTATAAACTACCAAGGAAAACGTGGATTATCCCGATTCTCCGAACCAGTGGATACAGACAATCCTATCCAGCATTTCTTTACTTGCAATCTCTAAAATCGTTACATGAAGCTAAACTTATAGTGACTTTCCTTAAAGCAGTCTTAACAATACGTCGCAATGTTTCTAGCTAAACCAGAACTGTATAGAACTGCAAAACCTACTTTTCTACCTAAATGTCTTTTTTATTGTGACTTATTTCTTATTATTCATGTGTTTAAAATTTTTTAGTATGTACTTTTTATGATTATTCAAATTGATAATCGAATAAAAGTTGATGAAACTGAAACAGACAGAGCAGCCTTGAAAAGTTCTTTGGAACGAAACGTTTTGGCTGAAGTTTGATGTTTTTTAAGTGACTAAAGGATTAATAAAGGGCTTGAAATCTGAAATGATACATGTGGAGATTTTCTTATTTGGAGAATCTGAATCACAGTTATAAGAATTAGAATTTTGGATTGGCCTCTTTGTTTCATACGAAATAGTTAATATAAAGATTAGAGTGCTGTCCTAGTCATAGGAAGTGTTTCTAAGTGTTTTTTCATTGCACAAAATAGGGATTGTCGATAGATAAATTCCAGGGAAATTTCACCTAACTCTTGATGCAAAGGTGGCATTAATAAGAGTGGTGCTTTGAAATCATGGGACAACTGTCTTTGTTAATACTTGTATGAGCACCTGAAGATCATTGCTTCTGCGCCCATGACTTTACCGGATGCAGACACCCTGGTCCTTAGCCTAGGGACCGAGGTTGGTGCAGTTACTCTTGTGCTACTATACCGCCCTCCCCACTCCATGCCATCTTTCCCCTCATCCTTTATCGATCAGCTTACCAACATTGCTACCTGCTCCCCCCGTATTATCATCATCGGGGACTTCAACTACTGGTTCCAACATGAGGACGCTGGCCCACATGCTTCCAAACTGTTCGAGGGTCTCTCAAGCCTTAACTTTACCCAACTAGTTAGGTCTGCCACCCACAAGGGCGGCCACATCCTCGACCACGTTTGGATCCACGGAGTCACGTCCTCCTGCCCATTAATAACACCTTGTATGTGGTCGGACCATTGTCTGATCGATACCACCTTTTCAGCAGTCGGCCACATCAAGGCCCCCTTACGGGAGGGGGGCACGGCTCGCAAGTGGAAGGCTGTCGATCCCTCTAAATTTCTGGCTCATCTGTCCCAAACCTATTCCCCGGTACCCAACGACACCGGTACCGACGAGCTACACGGTTGTGTGGCAGACTGGCTTACCACAGCCAGTGACATCTTTGCTCCCTTCACTAAGTTCCCTCAATCCCGGCACAATAACTCCCACAAATGGTTTACCCCCCACCTAAAAGTTCTCCATTTAGAACTCCGCCAGTCTGAGCGGAAGAGGAGGAGAGACTATAGCCCTGCAAGCAGAGACGCATACGTGGTTGCCCGTAATGGTTATAAACTCGCTATTCTGGCTGCCAAAAAAACCTATGCCTCTGGAAAAATGTTATCTGCCCCTTGCCAGACTAAGGAAATTTTTAAAGTTCTTAATGAATTTACTTCCGACCCCAGGACGCTCCCTACTCAGGCCCCTACACAGGAAGCATGCAACGCCCTTGGCACTTTCTTCATTGAAAAAATCGTATCGATCAAGAACACCATTCCCACTACATTTCCTGGCGCTGGACCTATCTCCCCTCCCCACAACACTTCTTCTTTCACACAATTCCCTCTTCTTGACTCCTCCTCCCTGGCTACTCTTGCCACCCGCATTAAGTCGGGATCTCCAGATGACTGTTGCCCCCCTTCCATTCTTAGGGACATCTGCCACACTTTACCCGACTGTATTCTCCCTCTGCTAAATTCTTCTCTCTCTTCTGGGACGGTGCCGGCTCCCTTCAAGGAGGCCGTGTTGGTACCTCTTTTGAAGAAACCGGGGGCTGACCCCACCGTCCCGGCTAACTACCGCCCCATCTCTCTCTTACCTTTCTTCTCAAAAATCCTGGAAGCCCACGTCACCACCTGTCTCTCACAGTTTATCGAGAGCTCCAACTTCCTCGTGGGCAACCAAGCTGGCTTTAGACCCGGCCATTCAACGGAGACAGTGATCCTGGCCGTGCGGATGCCCTGAGAGACGGTGTTGACAAAGGTACCCCCCAGGCCCTGGTATTATTAGATCTGTTAGCCGCTTTCGACACGGTGGATCACAACATCCTTCTCCGCCGTGTCGAGCAGGCTGGCATCCAGGGCCCGGCTCTGGCCTGGGTCAGATCCTTCCTGACGGGCAGGTCCCAGACCCTTAGCCTGGGTACCTTCAGGGCCCCTAGAGAGCAGTCGCTCTGTGGGGTCCCCCAGGGTTCTTCTCTGTCCCCTCTTCTCTTCAATCTTTATCTCCGCCCTCTTCTACTTTCTCTGAGGCTGTGGGACGTCACCGTGTTCAATTACGCGGACGACCTGCAGCTCATCTTCTCTCTTAATTCCCCTTCTGCTATTCCTAACTTTCAGTCAGCCATGTCCCACATTCTCCAGTGGATGGGCCATAACCAGTTAAAACTGAACCCCGGTAAGACGGAGCTCCTCCTTCCTGGTAGGAGCCCCACCTTCTGGGGGCCACACTTCTGGCCGGCGGAACTGGGCCCGTCTCCCACTCCCGTGGCCTCGGTGAAGAGCTTAGGGGTCACTATTGACTCTGCTCTATCCCTAGGGCCGCAGGTGGGGACCGTGGTCTCATCCTGCACTTACCAACTGCGCAGGATCAGGAAAGTGGCATACCTCCTTACACCTGAAGCCCTCCTGCAGGTCATCATGGCCCTCGTCCTCTCTCGCCTAGATTTCTCCAACTCGATCTACCATGGTCTGCCCAAAACATCGATGGGCAGACTACAGGTGGTCCAAAATCAGGCGGCGAGATTGGCCTTAGGGATCCCGAAGTGGCAATCTGCCAGGCCCCTCCTCGTCAAACTCCACTGGCTCCCTGTCGCCTCTAGGGCAGCCTTTAAGATCGGCTGCCTTATCTTCAAATCCCTGGCTGGCTCCTGTCCATTCTTTGTAAAATCTCTTATCCTACCCTACTGCCCGTCCCGCAACTTGAGATCCTCCTATCTTCATCTCTTAACCGTCCCCTCTTATAAGCTCTGCAGATCTGGAGGCCGGAGATTTGCTTACCTGGCCCCCAAGTTCTGGAATTCTCTCCCTCTTTCTCTTAAAACTTCTAATTCTCTGATTCTTTTTCGCAAATCTCTAAAAACTTGGCTTTTCCCTCATTCTGGTTAGTCTTTCTGTCCCCTCTATTTCCAACCAGCGCCAGGAAACCCATGATGTCAGTGCGCTATATAAGCACCCCTTACGATACGATACGATACGAGCACTCTGATACACACACATGGATGAGCGTATTCATAAGCTAAAAACAAAAAAAATATTACAAAACAATTGAACTTGAGATTCCTGTAAATAAACCTGCCCTGGATCAACAGTGCATGCTACATGTCAGTAGAAAGATAGATTAGAAAACTCCACTGGGACATTAGTGCATTGTGCAGACCAGTATGAATGAATGAAACAGTTCTTGTAATTGCGCGAACTTAGCCCAGTGGGCGTCAAGGCGCCTAAATCAAATGCAGAAGCTAGCAACCTACAAAGTCCTATTTACTCATAGGTAGGCCCTCTTAAAGAAGTAGGTTTTGAGAGCCCTTTTGAAAGACTCGATGGACGGGAGAGTTTTTATTTCTGTGGGAATGGAGTTCCACAGCTGCGGAGCAACCACGGAAAAAGCTCTGGCGCCCCATCTGGCAAGTTTGAAACGTGGAACAACCAGTTGGCAGAGTCCCGTGCTCTGTGGGTCAGACAGAGAATTTTAAAGGCAATTCTGTGCTGCACCGGGAGCCAGTGAAGCTCCTTCCTGGCTGAGGTGGCAGAAGATGCTTTCGGGAGATCCAAAACAAAGCGTGCTGCAGCGTTCTGGAGAATCTGCAGACAATGTATTAGGCCTTTATTGGCTTCCATGTACAGGGAGTTGCAGTAGTCCAGCCTTGAGCCAACCAGGGCGACTGCAACCTGTTTACGCGCCTGGGGGGATAGGTACCCATGGATTTTATTGAGTGTCCTGATCACACCCCAGCAGGTGGCCACGGTCCTGTTGACTTGCAGGGACATAGAGAGCGAGGTGTCAAATAGTACTCCGAGATTTCTGGCGGATGGGGAGGGAGTGGGGCAGATGCCAAGAGAGGAAGGCCACCACTCGCTCGACCAAAGATTTTGGTCCTTCCCAAAGATCAACACCTCCGTTTTTTCGCCGTTTAGTTTAAGGGAGTTTATAGTCATCCAGTCTGCCACATACTGCATGCATACCCTGAAACTAGCGGCAGATGTACTAACAGAGGTGTGAGCTAGTGATACCATGATCTGGGTATCATCTGCGTAGGATACCACCTCCATCCCCTGAGATTTAACCAGTCTTGCAAGGGGGGCCACATAGATGTTAAACAGGGTCGGACTCAAGGCCGACCCTTGTGGCACCCCACACTGCAATGACTTGGCAGGGGAGAGGTGGTTCCCAAGCATAACTCTCTGTTCCCTTTCGGTCAAAAAGGAGTTTAAAAGACTCAGGGCCGGTCCTGTGACACCAGCTTCCCTCAGCCGAGATGTAAGAATGGCGGGGGATAGGGTGTCGAACGCGGCCATGAGGTCTAACAGAACCAGAACAGTAGTTTGGCCAGAGTCCACCTTGCGTCTGATGTTATTGACCACACAGGTAAGGGCAGACTCTGTGCTGTGGTGTTTTCTAAAACTGTGTTGTGTGTTATCCAGGTATTCAGAGGAGTCAAGGAAGGAGGACAAGTGGAAGTTCAAATGTGCCTCAAGCATCTTCGCGGGTGCTGGAAGGAGGGAGATTGGCCTGAAATTTTTCAGCAAGGCCGGATCTAAGGACGGTTTCTTGAGAAGCGGTTTAACAATTGCTTTCTTCCATATAGGGGGGAAAGATCCTTGAGAAATGGCCTGGTTCAGAACCTGAAGCATGGGAGGAAGGAGGCACTTTCTGCATTCTTTCAGTTTTTTAAGCGGTATCGGATCAAGGGGAGAAGCCGATTTGGTCCTGTCCAATAGTAGGTTCAATGATTCAAGGGATAATGATGTAAATATCGTGAGTATGCAAGAGGGATCTTTGCCTAGTGAATCAAGACTGGAAATGTCAGGTGGAATTTTTTGATCAAGAGCACGACAGTGGGCTTCAAGAGAGACATGGATTTTACTATGAAAGAAATCAGAAATATCATTGCAAAGTTGTTGAGAGCTGACTACAGGGTCAGGGAGTTGCAGGGAGCATAAAGAGTCGGCGATTTTAAAAAGCTCCCTAGAAGAGGAGAGAGAGCTGGTCAGATTGGAAAAATATTCCTGTTTCTCAATTATCACTTGCTGTTTGTAAGCCCGCAGAGAAGATTTATGAACCTCTCTGTCATTTAGGTCCCAGGATTTCCTCCATTTTCTCTCGTTGCTCCTACAACCTTGTCTAAGAAGCCTCAGCTGATCGGAGAACCAAGGTGCCGTAGGTTTACGGTGCGCTACATAGCGCAAGGATGAGGGGGCAAGTTGTTCCACTGCGTTGAAAATGGAGTCAGTCAGGATTTGGGCTGCCTCTGCTGCGTCGTTTACGGCTAAAGAATCAGGAGTGGAGACCAAAGGGGCAAGGGCCTCATCAGAGATATTTCTTAGATTTCTCCTAAGGGTAAAAGGAGAGGTTGCCCGATTAGTAAGACAGGGGACAGGAATGCAGAGTTCAAATGGCACGGCAAAATGATCAGACCAGACCACCTGTAGCGGAGAGCCGGTGGAAAGCCTGTCATCGTTAGAAAAGAGACCGTCGAGAATATGTCCTGCCTTGTGAGTAGAACTTTTTACAAGCTGGACGAGGTCACAGGCTTCTAGCGTTTCAACAAGGGCAATAGTGTCCTTTGAGTTAGTCTCATCAAGGTGAAAATTAAAATCACCCAAGATGGTAAAGGCAGTTTTTCCAATATAAGGTTCAAGGATGGTCAATAGATCAGAGGGGAAGCTGGCCCTAGAGCCGGGAGGTCTATAGATCAGGATCCCAGAAAAGGAGACTGAAGGAGATAGGGAGATGCAGAAATAGAATGATTCTAAGCGAGATGAGGGAATCAATATTGGTTTGGTCGCACAGAGGAAGGAGGATTTCACAAGAATGGCAATGCCACCTCCTCTGCCCAAAGGTCTGTCCTGCCTATATAGAGAGTAGCCGTCAGGAATAGCCATGAGCATATCATATCCAGAGGTGTCGGAGGCCCAGGTCTCCGTAATGAAGACCCAGTCTGGTTGTCGGCTGTCAACGAAATCGTGAAAGGCGACGTTGTGCTTAATAAGAGAGCGGGCATTGATTAAGAAGCCGAATCTCCGTTGTGAGATAGGCTGTGAGGGGGGAGGGAGAACAGTAGGAGCGACAGCCCTAGGAAATAAGAAGGAGGCCGAACAGGCCCAACACCTGTGAGAATGCAGGATCCCTTCAGGGGAGAAACGATGGAAGCAGGGCAGGGATGAGGGTCGGAGAGCAAGGAGGTCAGAATTGGAATATAATCCAGGAGTCTCACCGGGAGAAGAAGGAATAGGGATTGGGTCCAGCCCGTCCTGCAGCCCGTCCTCAGCGCGGACGGGCGCAGACGGGCTGGATTCTGGCGTGACTCCGGCGGGCATCCAGCGCGTCCGCAACCGCGCCCGCTACGCGGAGAGCCCTGTACCTTTTTGTAAGGCAACTAGAGCGCGAGAGTGCGACCCCACACCCAAGATGGCCGCTATGACACCCTCGCCTCCCCGGGACCAGCTCTCAGCGTCAACACTCAGCTGAGAGCGGCCCAGGAGGTAGAGGAAGGTAGGAAAAGTCGTCAGAGTGCAAATACGCTTTTTAAAATCAAGCGCCGATTAAAAGCAAAGGTCGCTCGGGACCCGTTCTAAAATGCTAGTTTCCCTCAACAATTAATTCTGTTGGCAGATCAGGTAAAGGAAAGTACAGTAGGATCTCCGGCTTCCGCCTCAGAGGGTGAAATGAAAGATTAGTCAGTCGCTACCTGAGCCCCTTTTATGGCAGCTAGAGCGCGAGAGTGCGACCCCACACCCAAGATGGCCGCTATGACACCCTCGCCTCCCCGGGACCAGCTCTCAGCGTCAACACTCAGCTGAGAGCGGCCCAGGAGGTAGAGGAAGGTAGGAAAAGTCGTCAGAGTGCAAATACGCTTTTTAAAATCAAGCGCCGATTAAAAGCAAAGGTCGCTCGGGACCCGTTCTAAAATGCTAGTTTCCCTCAACAATTAATTCTGTTGGCAGATCAGGTAAAGGAAAGTACAGTAGGACCTCCGGCTTCCGCCTCAGAGGGTGAAATGAAAGATTAGTCAGTCGCTACCTGAGCCCCTTTTATGGCAGCTAGAGCGCGAGAGTGCGACCCCACACCCAAGATGGCCGCTATGACACCCTCGCCTCCCCGGGACCAGCTCTCAGCGTCAACACTCAGCTGAGAGCGGCCCAGGAGGTAGAGGAAGGTAGGAAAAGTCGTCAGAGTGCAAATACGCTTTTTAAAATCAAGCGCCGATTAAAAGCAAAGGTTGCTCGGGACCCGTTATAAAATGCTAGTATAGAGGTACATAACAAGAAGAACCCAATTTGAGTCACAACCTCGGTACATCTAATATCTCAGCAGTGACTGGTACCCTGATGCCTCATGTAGCCCTTACTTCAGGCATTCATCAATGTTGTAGGTTGAGCCTGTAGTGGCAGCGTGCATGCGCTGCTCGCTCTGCGAGGCATACAGTAATGGGAGTATGAAGTGGAAGCTCTGCCCACTTTCCGCATGTTTTTTATTTGGCTTGTGTCGTTGTTTTTCGTAAATGCTGCCTCCTGATTGATTATGAGGCTTGTTAGTCCCTCCTTAATATGACCACGTTGTCCTTTGTATCCTCCCATGGCTAATGACCATTTTACTTCGAGTGTTACATGGTCGGGTATGTGTTATTTAGACTGTAAGCACTACTTTGTCAGTGCCTTCCTGTCCTCTTCTCCCCTCTCCCCTACCCGCACTCCTGTTGTCCGTGCTCCCCCACTCCCATTGTCCTATGCATTGCAAATGCCTGTTTAAATAATTTTGGACATACTCTATCAGCTTGCCATCAGGCAGCCCAGTCTGCCTCAAGGCTAAGGAAGGAGAATCAATGAGACTCAGGGGTCCCTCTTCACAGTCTGCGGGGGGGGAGGAGAGGGGGGTTGTGTGTCAGTGTACGCTACGGCACTGACGGAACATGGGTGGCACCAAAGCTTGTGACCTTCTTTCTGCCCCTCATTTTTAGGTTTTGCCTGCAAATGCTCAGTGAGCATTCGCTAAAAAACCTATTGAGTTCTATATGTGATCGATGACCCGCCTCTGCCTCTCATTGGCTAGCTCCATAAATGGAGGCTAGCCATTGGGAGAAAGAGGCTGTCAATCGCGCTTTCTCTCGAAAACGCGATTCGGGGGCGTTTCTGGTGCTTTTTTTAAGCCCCGCCCCTTTGTCCCGGGCCGCGCTGCGATTGGCTGCCGGCCCGGGACACCCCCGTGGTGTCATTCCCGGGCCGCGCTGTGATTGGCTGCCGGCCCGGGACCTGACTTGTTTTTTGGGTTGTTGCTGCGGTGTAACTTGGAAGTGAGTCCAGAGCCTTGCTTAGGGGGTTAAAAACCTCAGTATGGTACTGTGCCCGACACTAGACTTATTGAGGCTGTTACATATGTGCTAACGAGCAAAAACTCCATACATGAGCAGGCTTAGTTGGCGGCAGCAAAAACTGTGGTCACACAGACTTGTGTTTAGCTGCGTTAAAACAGACGCTGCTTGAGTTTCGTATGTTTTTTTTTCAAGCCCAAGTATTTCCTTTTTATATTGTTAATCATCTTCCTTTTTCCTCTCTAATTTCGTCTTTGGGCGTTCCTCCTTGCACATTAATGATTCTAGTTTTCGACTTGCCTGTGTAGCGACTTGGAACATACAGCGCTCCGACGTCCAAATATAGTGCCTGTGTGCTGCACGCTGCTCCGAAGCAGCCCCCTATCCTGCCGCCTGTACCCTGCTACCTCATAGAGAGGCCGTCTACGGGTCTTGAAAGCACGGAAGGTCCAGATGTGGCCGCAGGCACAGGTATGCACGGGCGCCGTAGCAGGGGCGTATGTCCGTTCGGTCCGGTGAAGGTACCCAGTGTCGGAGTGTCCGGGGCACTCCCGATGGTATGGACAGGCTGGATGCATCTACCAGCAGACCGTCGATAGTGCGCCATACAGCGCCCGTTCCTGACGCACAATACACCCACCGCCTCTGAAATGACGAGGTTTCTTTTCTACGTGCTGTTTTGGGACATGGCATCTTGGCATCTTGCTTCTCTGCTTTCTCGTCTCTTGGTTCTCTCCCCACCTTTTTCTTTGAGGGATGCTTTTTCGCTCGCCCCACTCATACTTTTAGGAATATTGTCCCTGTTTACACTGCATTGATAATATCCGACAACCCCCCCCCGTTTCAGGACGCTCTCGCTCCTTTTCATTATCTTTCTCCACATGAGGATTACTCTTGGGTTTACAGCTGTTAACCAGTTTACACCATGTGTGATGTAGGGAATGAGGTGCTCTACAAATGTAGTTAATTTGATGCATTGCAGAGAGAGTGGGGCCTGAAGGAGCCCGACCTTTAATCTTCACTTCTGTGCAGGTGTTTCTGCTGCACTTTTTTGTATACTAGTGCTGTGTACTTGGGCTCGTTTGTGCTCCAGGGTTCAGTTCAAAATGCCCTCTTCCCTGGAGAAGGGGTTTTCAGAAAGTATGTAAAGATTGTCCAGATCCTGTACAACACTATCTGTTCTTCCAATTTTAGCATCAGACAATGCATATCTTTATGTAACTGAAGAGATGGTCTAACGATATGTACACGTTGTACAAGCCCACCTGCATTATCATGGGAGTGCAGCAAAATGGCATCTTCTGCTTATTTGCCTAATCTAGAAAAAGAAAAAACTCTTTTTTTTAGCAGAGCGTGTGCTTTTGCAAATTAGTTTTCCATCTTCAGATTTGCTAGACAACATGCAATAAAACCGGGTCAGCGCCAGTGCACAAGTTTATCAATTTGGGAAAGATGCCATTGCAACATTCTTGCTGCTGCTTTTGAAGTGATCTCATATACAGGTAGGACATTTTTGGATTTCGGTAATCGATGTAGTAGCTGTCTTTTATTACTGTAGTTTTACGGTTCGAAAATGCTTCAACACTTAGGTGTGCTATCGATCTGGGTGTTTGGAAAACAAAAAAACTTACATCTACCCAAGTTCTGTTTAGAGCAATAAGATATTGGACGAGGTTCCCGCCCGTAAATGCGGTTTCTTTGTATGCAGGGGCACGCACAAGACGCATTAGAATGTCCTTTGCCTGATGTTACCATACAAGTTGGAAGTTCCAGAGGAAATGCACTTTCAAGAAAAGGAATCATTAATATTGTTTTATGATGGCTCCCTCCAGTCGCTGCACCTCAGTTCCATCTGAATGCAGACTGTGTCCGCCATGCAAAATCCTCAGCTGGTGCCTTTTGCCGGATTTAGAGGTTATTAGAGGAATAGTAACGGCAGCTCAGGGAGCAATCAAGAGCAAGCTGCTGTCTGTTGTGTAACCTTGACCCGCTTCCTTAAATCTTCATGTGACGTAGTTGAATCGTTTCTGATGAATTGTAAATCAGCTGATCAGAGTGATAAAGTGTGGCAGCCACACCACTAAAATATTCATTTTCTCACAGTGTTTACCTCTCGCCTAGAGATTACAGTCCAGTTTTCACGGAGCCTCCCTTCAACACTCCTGTGACACTAGGATGTGTTAATGCCGAGTTAACATTTTTCTTGTATTTCGCACTCTACGGGCAGAGCAGTACTAATTGTTTGAAGATTGTATATTTATTGTATATTTCTTGATTGTGTCTCATTTTTTAGCGTGATTTTGTGTTATGATTGTATGCATCTTTAATGTATGCTGTTGCCTCCCCGGTTTTATTTGAGTGCATAGCTAACAGCGCAGGGACCTGGAAGGAGCTCTGCGAGCCTTACCTTATGCTCAGGGAGCAGTCCCACAGATGCGAAATGAACAACCTCCACCGTCCCTTGCCGTCCTCCAGTGATAGCAATGGCACCGACCAGGTTGTAGGTTGGGGTCGGGAGAGGAAATCCTAAACGTTGTAGTGCCTGTTCTCTTGTAGGTAGGCCTGGTTGTATATGTTACGTGGCTATATGGGAACCCATCTGGGAACAGCAACCTGCAAAAATGGTTGACATCAAACTCAGGGTTGTTCTCTGGTGTCTCAGTTAGTAATCCACTAAGAAGGAAACTTGAGGTTTGGCGTTCAGGGGAAAAGGAACCAGAAAACAAAAAGTAGAGAAAGGCAGGAAGCACAGCCATTGGAGGTTGTGTATAAAGAAAGGATAAGCGCTCCTGTGCAAGTAGGAAATGAACAGTGAAGAGAACAGCCTCTGGAGTAAGCATGGGCGGAAAATCCGTTACGCTCGCGGATTTTGCGGATTTTCGGGAAATCCGCAATCCGCGAGATTTGCGAATTTCCCGCAAAATCCGCAAATCCGCGAGCAGCGGATTTTGCTCGCACTGCTCACACTGTTCGCGTGAGTTCGCGCCCCGCGAATAAGTGCAAAATTGCAGAAATACGATCTTAGCAAAACTGAAAGTAACTACTTACCAGGTTCAAAAGTTCAGGCACATCATTAGTAGCCATTTCCTGTAGTGCTTCCTGAGGGGCCCCTCCAGAGTTCAGTTGCCAGTTGAAACTATTATGTGACCCTGCTCTGAACCTCAGAATAGTTACACATATGCCACAAAGGTCCTGAATTACAGCTAAGGGAGACAAGCAGGAGCCAGGCTGGAAGTTAAAATCCATTAATCAGCCCCTAATTCATTATTGTCAGTTGTGGCAGGGCAGGTGTTGTAACTAATTTTGCAACAATGAAAGCACTTAGCAAGTGCAAAAGATCACTAATCAGGGCGCACTAAGGAAGCAGGTGCCAGCTAAAAAAATATTCTGTGACACATTAATCAGCCCCAAATTAATTCAGGTCACTTGAGGCAGGGAAGGTGTGCTTTGCTTTGCCGAAAATAATGTACACTGGACAACCAGAGGGTGTGGTGATGAAACAGAGGGTGGCATGGGTGGGCCAGAGGGTGGCATGAGTAGTCAGAGAGTGGCAGTGGTGACAGAGAGTGGCAGTGATGAAGAAGAGTGTCCCAAACAGGCTGGACACGTAGAAACAACAAGTTTGCAAAACTTGCGACCCGACAGGTAAGTTCGCAAATTGCGAAATTGTAAAAACCCTCGCGAACTGGCAGAAACACGGGCGAACACAAAAAAAAAAAAATCCGCAAATTCGCCGGAATTCGCGGATTTTGCGGATTGCGAATCCGCAAATCCGCAAAATTCGCGGATTGCCAATCCGCAAAATCCGCTCATGCTTACTCTGGAGTCACTCCTACAATAAAGACAATGTGCTTCTGCGCGTGTGAGTAGAAAGGTATACATGGAAGCGTTCCTGTGCTGGCACTTCAGGCTCCCCCAGGGTTGATAAGGGTTTATGCAATGTGCAAGCGCTCCTGCGCTGGGAAATCAAATGTGTAAATGTGAACACGCCTGCACTCACCTAAACGGCAACAAATGACAACCCTCTCCTGCGCTTGTGAAAACAAATGCAGGAATGCAAGGGCTCCTGCGCTTGCACAATAGGTAGATATGATAATGCGCTCCTGCGCATGAGAAATAAAATGTGTGAAGGTGAGCACTCCTGTGCTCACTCAATTGGCAACAAAGGACAACGCGCTCCTGCAGGTGTGAAAATGAATGCAGGAATGTAAGCGCTCCTACGCTCGACAATATGTAGTATTGACAGCGCGCTCCTGCGCATTTGAAATCAAACTGTAGAGTTGCAAGTGCTCCTGTGCTCATACTATAGACCCCACTGGTACCGCTGGTCAGTACTCTCTGGGCTGCTGCGGTACGCTGGAATCCAAAAGGTTTGAACAGGCCAGCTTCGCTCGATAACAGGTGAATCCCCGATGGATACCGCGGAACAAGAAGAGAAGCTTGCAGGATAGAAATAGAATAACGCCGGAGAGAGAGGGGCGGCAAGGAAGAGAGGGGAGAGTGAATAGAGGGGAAGAGAGAGAGCGATGGGGAAAAGACTTAGAGAGAAGGGTGTGAAGATGGGAGATCGCGATAGAAACGGAAGAGATTCGGAGGAGTGTAGAGAGAGTGAACAAGAGAGTGAGGGGACGGGTGATCATGATACAGAGGGCGTGTAACCCCTGGTGCAACGTTTTCAGAATAGCCATGGCCTGGCCTTTCACTTCCCCTTTCTTTGTACTGTAAATCTAGCCTCAGACCGGGACTGACAGCGGCCACCCTATTTCCCATAGTCCATTGAACCAGCCAAGTTCCACAACAGTGCTTTCCCTTCTACTTAAACCTGGCGTCTCCAACAAGTGGCTTGTGAGCTACCAGTAGCTCGCCGCCTACCAATGAGTGTGTGTTTTCAGAACTGACAGGGTGATGTTTGGAGAAAAAGCATTTACATCTTCAAAATAAATTTAAAGCTGTTATTTAAGTTGGAGAGATGTATCACTCATATTGTTACCTTGGTGCATGGTGACTGCTGCTATGGCTGTTATGCATAAGCAATGTAGATGCAATGCAAATTTATAGTGTTTATTTACTTAACTGCTGGCAACCCTGCCTAATGCATTGATGTATTTACTGCTGACAGTCTTTGATGGACTATCACATCACTTATAGTAGCTCGGGATACAATGCCAATAGCTCTAACTTTGGCAAAGGCGAAACCGTTGCATTGTAAATGCTTGTTTGCATTAGCCGTTAGGGGCGGTAGACATGTTACCAAGTCGAGCATTACCCATGGTTGAATAGCGAAGGATGAACTGCGCGCTCTGCCTAAACTTTGGTACTCAAGTTAATGGGGCCCTACTCTTTGTACCGCATCCCTCAGAGGCCCCTAAAATGTCTCGCACAGTACTCCACGCATCATTCTAATTCCACACTAGACAACACCGTGTTTTAAGCCACAATAAACAGTAGCAGATGTACAGAAAAATTCATTCACTAAACGGCGTGTGAGCCTGACCTATCCTATGACACTTTTAATCATGACACGTCACAATATAATTAAAAGATGCATTTGTATTCATGCACTCAAGGGAGGACATGTTGTTTCAGTGTGGTGCCCTAAAGCTAGCACGATATTTCCAAGGATGTTGAGGATGAGTCATGTGGGGGCGTTCTGTATGCCTCCACTTCCATGTGTGTCAGCAAAGCCCCAATTTTGACGATTACCACATGACGCATACAAGCAAGGAGCAAAATAATTGGATTTTTCTGAAACAATACTGTGTCTCGCCGCGCCCAGTGCCACATACCAGAGCTCAGCAGAGCCTCTGCCACACCCAGCCACATAGCAAAACACACAAGTTGATGGACTGAATGTTGCACATTGGCAAAACATTCACCCCCAGTCACAGATCTGGGTTTAATCCATTGTTATTTTGCTCAACAAGCCACCCCAGTTCAGACAGGGCCATATGCACATCAGTCTTGACCCTGTGCCTCATGGGAACAGTCCAGACCGCACTGCCAAGCCATGTCTTCCCTGGATCGGAATCAGGCATCCATCAGCCAGGATAGCTTGACTCCAGTGGCTTAGTGGCTATCAGCTTTCATCAGCCAGGATAGCTTGACTACAGTGGCTTAGGGAGCATGGGACCCACGCCTGGGCATACCCTTCCGACAATGTTGCACAATGGCAAAACATTCACCCCCAGTCACAAATCTAGGTTTAATCCATCATTATTTTGCTCACCAAGCCACCCCAGTTCAGACATGGCCATTTGCAATCATTCTGACCCTGTGTCTCATGAGAACAGTCCAGCCCGAACTGCCAAGCCATGTCTTTCCTGGACTGGAATCAAGCATCCTAGGACCGGTTTCTGGCTATCAGCCGTCTTCAGCCAGGATAGCGTGACTCCAATGGCGTAGTGAGCAAGGGATCCACATCTGGGCATACCCCTTCCCACATAGGGTGAACAGCAAAACAAATAAGATGATGGATGGAATGTTGCACAATGGCAAAACATTCACCCCAGTTACAGATCTGGGTTTAATCCATCGTTATTTTGCTCACCAAGCCACCCCAGTTCAAACATGGCCATATGCAAATCAGTCTTGGCCCTGTGTCTCATGGGAACAGTCCAGCCCGAACTGCCAAGCCATGTCTTTCCTGGACCGGAACCAAGCATCCTAGGACCGGTTTCTGGCTATCAGCCATCTTCAGCCAGGATAGCTTGACTCCAGTGGCGTAGTGAGCAAGGGACCCACGTCTGGGCATACCCTTCCCACATAGGGTGAACAGCAACGTCCCGCGCGCCATGCACGCTTTCACGTTCCAAGCAGCCTGCGATTTGTTTTAAATAATTGTGGACATACTCTATCAGCGTGGCGCCTGTTTTACGATCGCCTTGCTGTTTTTTGCTTTTTTAAATGGTGATAAGCCACCAATGATGCTTCCAGCCAGCCACTAGCTCGTAACCGTACTAGTGTTGAGGGAGTGGTCGCTGGCACCGTCTGCAGCATGTTAGGCTATGCCTGTTTCTGTAAGGCACGCAGGGTCTGTCTTTCCACTGAAGCTGAAGAGAGTATGTAGATAGATGCCATTCAAAGCGGCTGCATGCCTCTGAGCACATGAGAAAATGCAGACTGAAAATATGGCATTCACATCAATGGCAATTGTATCTCCTCTGAATCTCTCAATCTGCCGCTCACCCCTCATCCTGAGGTACTGGGTTTTCTCGGAACCGATACTATTACAATAACCCAGCGGTGTCAGGGCAACACCCAAAGACCCCGGATTCCCCTGTCTTGGCAAACAGAGACACAGGATACTTCTCGATGACGTCAAAGACCAAAGTTTAATGGTTGCAACCAGGGTCAGAGGTCTACGAAGTACACACGGGTAGTTCGACAGAGACTGCACCATCTCAATGAACAAAACTCGGTCTTTTATGCTGAAAATTACGCTTCTGGCAACATCATAATTTACATTCGGTGCATACAAAACTGACCAATGAACAAGTAGCATTTCAAAAAGTAACGAATTACGGCAGTCAAAGTTAATCCCACTTTCCGTTGTCCAGCCCACCAAAACGATCACACACATGCTAGTTTCCTGTTCGATCAGGCTGGACAAACCCATCATAAAACCTTCAACCCAGATTGATGAACATGTCGTAAAGGAAAGGCAGAAACAGATGGAAAGGAGATAGAGGAGTGGGAACGGTGGGCCATAAAATCGGACCACGTCCTGTTCTTTGATCTTTATCAGTGCAGCTGCTGAACAAGGAACTGGCTCAGCGGGATTCGCCCCAGGCGAGGAGTTAGTTCGGCCAGGTCAACCAGAAGTCAGCTAAGGCGTACGTGTCAAGGACTCGTTCGGCCACAATCATAGGGCCTATGTTAGGGCAACCATACAAGATGGCTGCCACATACAAAATGGAACCTGAGGGTTCAAACTAAATCCTCAAATGCAGAGTGTTCTCCTATATCGATTCATACGAAAACACTCAGACACGTTAGACTCGCCATTTGCGGTGTGCTGACACCAAGATCGTCCATTTCCGACAATCTTTACAAATCGGGTTTCAAAACTATCGAACCCAATTCGGGACCACGGAACTACAGACCCTCCTTTTGCCCTATCATAGGCAATAAACCCAGACCCATTTTAATCTGAATCCGGATCTATATTCATCAGGTCATCGATATGCTGCTGTAGCATCATCTTATTACTATGCATCTCTCTCCGGACAGTTTTCCGTACGCACAAAGTAGCACAAAGACCACAAATAGCCGGAGCACACTGTACACAGAGACAGAACATGAACAGAATCGCTAAGACCATCCCAATGACCATCAAAATCTTCCAACCCCAAGTGGATATCAATCCCCATAACCATCCCATCAAAGACCAATCCCCTTTGTCCAGATGGACAGAATCGGAGATTTTGTGCAATTTGGAAATGGCTTGGAAGACTGACGGAGCGTTGTCTGGAATAAAAACACAGCAGCTCGATTGAATCAATCTACAAACTCTGCCTCGATCTGCCAGAATAACGTCTAGGGCAACTCTATTCTGAAGTGTCATAAGTCTATCCGACTGGAGCTCAGCAGTCAGGTTACCAAGGGCACCGGCAGTCTCAACTATGGTGGACTCAACTACTCTCGTAAGCTGACGAATATTCCTACTGTTAGCCATAGGTCCCCAGAACGGCAGAAAACCCTTAAAGAAATCACCCAATTCTTGTCCTGCAGTGTCTTCTTGGCTAAAGACACCTCTAGCAATTCTCATCTTGTGATAATCTGCCGCAGCTGTAAAAGTGGGTGGTAACAGAAAGGAAACAAAACATGTGCCCGAAAAGTCATGGCGCAACCATGTATATGCTTTGTCGTAGCAAACAAAGTAGGTACCCTTAGCAGCTAAGAACGCTGGGGAAGACTGAGACGGAAACACGTAAGTCTCAGCGCAAACGCTCTTCCCTAACTGAGCCTTTGGATTCTTACCGTTGCCCTGCAGACAATAGTAGCCCTTATGGGGCACTATCCAGATCGGTAGAGGACTTTTCACACGCTGGTTAATACTCAGACTTACTCCATATCCAGTAACGTTCCAACCACTATACGGTTGCCTCTCATCTTTCGGAATAGTCTCTACTGCATTAGTCCCTTTAATCATGTCGACTATGCCTCTAGCTATAGGACTATTCTTCGGATTATCTCTCGGTGAACGTAAGGGGTCAACACTGTGGGCATATATGAACATGGTTCTGTAAGCTCGAATCGAACCATTCAAACTAAAGGGCAAGACCAAATAAGGAATTCCTTTATCGGTTGTATGAGGCATCAACCCACAGATCCAGCAGTTCGTTGTATTGATCACTAACTGATGCTGGTGCAAAAGCAGTATGAAGGAATTATTAGCGAACTCCTTACGTCTGACTACCTCATATTCAGGCAAAGGGTGGAAAGAATGAGAGGAAATAGTAGGTGAAGGTGTAGGTTGCACAGTGGAATCAAACGTCATTTTAAAAACAAATGCTACATAACCAATTATAAAAATTACAAAACTCAATAGCAAAAGTATGCATGGTATCAAAAAGCAATTTTTCGACATTATTTTGCAAATGCGTTTTCTAAAAGTCAGTGTCTGCACAGGTCTCTCCAACTCAAAGAAATCCATCCTAAACTAAGGGTGCTACCCGCGGTGGTTGGTTGATTCTGCTTGAGAGTGCCTCTGCTGCACCCAGGAAAGCTGCCTCGGACCATCAGAACCCAAGACCTAGTGTCTCAGACTTACACTCCCAAGACTGGTAGCAACCGCGACCCTAGCAGCAAGAACCGGATGGCAGCTCAGAAAAACAAAAATACGTAGATCCTTGGTGGAGAGTTAACCTGCAAACATTAAAAAAATCAACTTTATTAATCTTTATTTGTCCTTAATTCTCGATCTCAAATTGTATCTGTCTCTTCCCGGTAATTCTTGATCGGTAAACAAAAGATGAGGCTCGGTAGTGTCCAACCGCTCTGCAGGAGGTATTGATGCTTGCAAAAGACGATCACTCTCCAGTTCTGTACTAGTCCCAATCAAACGAGCATCACTGAACGTTACAAATTTCGGAATTGTTTCTGTTTCGGAATCTGCGAAACCATCCTGAACCCACTTATCATAAGGTAAAGGTAAGGGTGCTTTCTTCGTATGGGAGCCGTGGATCCAGTGGCGTTTCCCACGTACTCGCACCGCAGATCTCGTCGACAGAAGGACTTGGTAGGGCCCAGTCCAGCGGGGCTGCTCGTTCTTCGTACGCTGGAAATTCCGATGAAGACCCAAGAGCCAGGTTTTATGGCGTGGCCTGGATCTTCTGTAGCTTGTGGAAGAGAATTGTGTACCTGTTGGCTTAAAACACTAATTTTAGTTGTCAATTCATGCAAATAGTCAAGCAAAACAGGGTATTCGAGGTATACACATTCACTCTTTTCCCTTTCGCCAAAACACATGCTCTCGTAAGTGCAATCAATTCCGCCGCTTGAGCAGAATTGTGTGGGATACGTGCAGCTTCGACAACTGTATGTAAAGTCGTCACGGCATATGCTGCAGTGGTATCGCCATTTGGTAATTTAAAACACGAGCCGTCAACCCACAAAGCGTCATTACAATCAGTAAGAGGAGTATCTCTCAAATCTATCCTCCCTTTCGTCTCTTCTTCTGTTCTCAAGAAACAATCGTGTTGCTCTTCGCTATCATCGTCTGTCTCAAGCGAAATCGGCAACAACGTAGCCGGATTTAGGGTATTGCACCTCTTGATGTGCACATGGCTCGCTAACAATGTAAGCTCATACCCTGACAACCGAGCACTAGTCAAGTGCTGTGTCTTCGTCCGATTCAACAAGGTATCCACTGCATGTGGAACCATAACCACTAGCGTATTGTCCATAACCAAACCAGCAGATTGTCGAATCGAAACAGCCGCTGCTGCAGTTGCTCTCAAGCAACTCGGCAACGCTCTAGCCACAGGATCTAAAGTTGACGAAAAGTACGCACATGGGCGTTGCTTCCCGCCAAATTGTTGAGTCAAAACCGATAATGCACATCCCTCTCTTTCATGGACATACAATATGAAAGGCTTGCTGTAGTCGGGAGTACCCAACACAGGAGCCGAACACAACGCATTGCGTAATTCAGAGAAACTCTTTTGGCATTCCTCAGTCCAAGGAATCGGAGTTGGAGTATCCTAAACCGTAAGAGCTATCAAAGGCTTCGCTAAAAGGGAAAAATTTGGGATCCACTGTCTACAGTACGACGTAATACCCAAAAACGCAAGTACTTCTCTCTGTGTCATAGGGACACTCATTCTCGCAATAGTCTGAATTCTTTCTGGGGTCAGTTTCCTTCCCTCCTTCGATAAGAGGTGACCTAGGTAGATAACTTCTTGGCGACAGAATTGCAATTTTGAAAGAGAAACTTTGTGATGGCAATCGGATAAATGAGACAACAAGGACACAGTGGCATCCTTACATATGTCTTCAGTATCGGCAGCGACCAACAAATCGTCAACATACTGGAGAAGGGCTGCACCTTCAGGTAAGGCCAACAAGTCAAGTTGCGTCTTCAGAGCTTGACTGTAAATTGATGGACTCTCGCAATAGCCTTGAGGAGCGCGCTTAAAGCGGAAAGTTCGTCCTCCTAAAGAGAATCCAAAATATCTCTACTCTCTATAGCAATCGGGATGCTGAAGAAAGCATTCTTCAAGTCGATCACCGAAAAACAGGTAGCAGAAGCTGGAATCAATGTCAGTAACGCAGTAATGTCGGGTACAACAGGGAATTGCGGAACAACGATCTTGTTCACTTCACGAAGGTCGATAACAAACCTATATACAGGAGGCTGTGAAGAATCAGTTCTCTTCAAGACAGGCAAAACCGGACTATTACACAAGTTACCTCGAGTCTCTTCAATAACGTCCTTGTCAACCAGATCATAAATGATCGCTAAAAGCGCTCGTTCACCATCACTCGAAATACGATATTGCGGAAAGCGTGGTAACTGAGCATTCGCTTTCAACGTCACAACATATGGGGGAATGTCTAACAGGTCCACATCATTTGGACCCATACCCCACAACGAATCTGGTAAAGAAGACAATTCAGGTGGGATACAATCTTTCGAGACATATATCGGAGAAATCACGTTCTCACCTAAAGTAAGATGTACTCCTGACGGAGAACAGTACAAAGTCGCATACAATCTCTTCAACAAGTCCAAACCTAGCAAGTTCTCATTACAACCTGTAGTCAAAAGAAGGGGTGCTTCAAACCTACGAGGACCAACAGAAAGAGGCAATGGAACTGAAATCGGATTCATAACGGGGGCGCCAGAAAACCCCATAGAAACATTATTAAAGCCAGACAAAGGTGCGCCAGGGAGTTTAGAATGCATAATAGAACTCTTCGTAGCACCAGTGTCTAGCAGAAAAGGCTCTGACACACCTGATGCGATCACTTCCACGTAAGGTCCACTCTGATCTACCGGAACTGAAACAAATCCCTCTCTTTGCCCATGGCTGTCCTAACAATCATTACCTTGCTCTCCATCGCCTTCAACATAGTAATCATCTACGTAGTACTGTGTAGACCTACCAGAAGAATTCTGCTGTTGATCGAAACTGTTCATTGAATTCTGCGGAGGCAAAGGGCGCGTGTTCTGTCCGCGACCTCTACCTATAGGCACTTGTTGAGCACCTCTACCTCTAACACCAGAAGTACTATTTGCACGTTGCAACAAAACCGGACAACTTTTCTTATAATGGCCTTCTTCTCTACAATACACACACCGATTAGGCCCATACTGAATACGCGGTTGTTGAGGAGTCTCGTCTCTTTGCGAGTTCCTCGAATACTGTTGAGGCTGCTGATAATCGCGCTGATTATTAACACAAGGTGGATAAGCTTGTTGTAGAAGAACTTTAGTCTTCAATTCCTTAGTCTTCTTATCCGCTCTCTCTAACTCATCCTTACGCCTATTCTCGTAGTACTGAGCCGTAGCAAGAATTTGCGCCGAAGTAGAAACAGGCCAAGCACTCTCGGAATCCTTTAACTTAGTACACAACTCAGGAAGAAGATTGTGCACGAATTTATCAACGAATAATCTCTGGCCACCTTCGGTAGCCATATCCTGACCACTATGATCAACAAAAGTTTCCTCGAAACGCGAGAAAAAGTCTGAAACAGACTCATCTTTCTTCTGCTTACAAGCTTACAATTTATCCCAATTAACACGGACTTCAGGCATTAAAGTCTTCATGAAAGTGATAATCCTACCAGGAAGTTCAGTAATAACATCTTCAGGCTTAGCACCTCCAACTTGTCTATCATTTGCTGCAACAAGATTCACCCACGAATCGCACAGTTCATTATCATGATCTGTATGTCGAATGACATTCCAGATGGACTGTGGAACAACATTCCCAAACAGCATATCTATATCCGCCAAATTCATGACGCACGAACTCACAGTTTGCGTATGTTCTTTATAATATCCTGCCGGATTCTTCCGTGGATCTGGTAAAGTCTGCTTAAGCGCTAGAACTTCTGCACGCTTCTATGGTACATGAACCCACACACGCTGAAAGTGCGCTAAAACAGCTGGATTAGCATTAGGATCAGCAGGTCTCCAAACTGCAGGAACCTCTCGCATCGGTTATTGACGCGCATGTCTCCTAACTGACGAATCTGGCTCAAACAGTCGTTCAGTAGGAACATCGCTACGGAGCAACAGTAACGTCGATACCGTTTTCTCAACATCAAGTAGTCTCACAATCGTTCCTTTGGCAAACTCCGAACGCAATCGGGACAATTCTACAGGAACTCTACCCAATTCGTCCATCCATTGTTCATGGAGGAATGCACACATAAGCTCAAAAACATAACGCTGCTTTGGTGCTTCCCATTGACCATAATACCTTCTAGATCATACTGGGACTTATACGTCACCCATCTACGTGCCATATGGTCAAGGACCACTCGTTCATCTGTATCGGGCAATTGGCTACGCAACTGTCTATGCTCACTCACAGGAGACATACCCATTTGTCCCAAAATAGGAGTTAGAAAATTAGAAAAGGCAGCGGTCATCCGCTGTCTAGGAGAAGGAACAGTCGGAAGGACAAGAGGAGACGAAACAGTAGTAGTAGTAAGATCCGTAATCGGAACAGGCATAGAAACAGTAGTAGCAGGAAAAGGCAAAGTTGGCAACCCTTGAGAAGGCTGCACATTAGGAACAACAACCAACGAAGAAGCTGGCTGCGGAGGAATAACAGGAGGCAAAGCAACAGGTGCTTGCGCGGCCACAACAGGTTGTGGTGATGCCGTAGCATTCTGCACATAAGGTGGCGGTGAATTTAGCAAATGCGACATCAAAGGGTCTTTCACAAGATCCTTTTCATCTTTCTGCTCTTTAGCCGGCAAGACTGGGTAGCATCTGTCTACCGCTAACTTCCTCACTCTAAGCATCGGCTCACTGTCTTTCTCTTCTTCATTATCTCTGTATGCAACGGCAGCTTGTACCATTGACATACCCTTCCTATTCTTCTTCGCTAACTTAATTTCTTTCTGTTTGGCTTCCTTGCGCCATATGCGGAAAGAGTCAAACATCGCCGGCCGGGCTTTCTTCTTGAACAACTTCACTTCAAGATTATATAAGACTTCTGTCTCGAAACTACCATAACGGGGCCACTGTAGGACACCGTCATTTTACGTATATCTAATCCAGACCTCATTATAGCTCATAGGACCCACACCATGCTTCACATATAACTCGTATGTAGGAGTTCCGATCGGAGGAACCGGACACAAATCCTCTAACCGGGAATCCCTCATAGTACCACAACTAAACAACTTCCTAAGACTGCTAAAACCAGGCATCTTGCTCACTAGTCTAGCTTCAAACAACAAGGGTAATCTAAAATCGATAAGCTCGTGAATACACGAATCCCTTGGCTTTGGGGCCTGCAGGTACCAAATCAAAGCTATCCACTAAAGGATACAAAACAAACTAAGAACTAGGAGATGCTCCCTTTATACTTAACTGAGTTGTCGATGGCGTCACCAGAAGACCCGTCAATCGTCTCGCTCTACAAACGTCTAAGGCTCCAAAACAGGGCGACAGTCAGGGCAGCAGTCCTCATAGCCATCGGGACGCGGTAAACCTTGCAGCAAAGACCTTCGGAACCACGTCGACATACAGGGGTCGCTGAAGTGGCTGGCCAACCTCTGGAATTTTCACACGAAGCTCCTCACGAACCTCTGGCTTGGACCGGTACCGCTGAAGTTGCCCCACTGTGGGCGCCAATTGAAGTACTGGGTTTTCTCGGAACCGATACTATTACAATAACCCAGCGGTGTCAGGGCAACACCCAAAGACCCCGGATTCCCCTGTCTTGGCAAACAGAGTGACGGAATACTTCTCGATGACGTCAAAGACCAAAGTTTAATGGTTGCAACCAGGGACAGAGGTCTACGAAGTACACACGGGTAGTTCGACAGAGACTGCACCATCTCAATGAACAAAACTCGGTCTTTAATGCCAAAAATTACGCTTCTGGCAACATCACAATTTACATTCGGTGCATACAAAACTGACCAATAAACAAGTAGCATTTCAAAAAGTAACGAATCACGACAGTCAAAGTTAATCCCAGTTTCCGTTGTCCAGCCCACCAAAACGATCGCACACATGCTAGTTTCCTGTTCGATCAGGCCGGACAAACCCATCATAAAACCTTCAACCCAGATCGATGAACATGTCGTAAAGGAAAGGCAGAAACAGATGGAAAGGAGATAGAGGAGTGGGAACGGTGGGCCATAAAATCGGACCACGCCCTGTTCTTTGATCTTTATCAGTGCAGCTGCTGAACAAGGAACTGGCTCAGCGGGATTCGCCCCAGGCGAGGAGTCAGTTCGGCCAGGTCAACCAGAAGTCAGCTAAGGCGTACGTGTCAAGGACTCGTTCGGCCACAATCATAGGGCCTATGTTAGGGCAACCATACAAGATGGCTGCCACATACAAAATTTGAACCCGAGGGTTCAAACTAAATCCTCAAATGCAGAGTGTTCTCCTATATCGATTCATACGAAAACACTCAGACACGTTAGACTCGCCAATTGCGGTCTGCTGACACCAAGATCGTCCATTTCCGAAAATCTTTACAAATCGGGTTTCGAAACTATCGAACCCAATTCGGGACCACGGAACTACAATCCTGCCTCATCTTTTTGACCTCTATTCCCCACTCTTCTAACCTCCGGCTATTTTCTAAGTCATTTCCCCG
>NW_028246670.1:0-101661 GCF_964263255.1 Lissotriton vulgaris
AGTCCCGTCTTTCATGCATCGGGCGTGACGTGGTTCCAGATCCCTTATGATACTCTAATCGGGATTCTAATGTAACCTGCAGAGGGAAAAAGGGGGAAAAAAGGGGGAGGTAGGGGGACAACATTCGAACACATCAAATGTATGGGCACGAAAGTCCTTTACTTACCACATACTCGTACTTATCTCTTCGGGATATAATCCCTTAGGGTTTTGGTTTCCTAAAGTCATGGGGGCAGGCAATGTGATAGGTGGTTCATGGGGAGGTCCGAGGATGGTATTAAGGATCGTGTGTAGTGAAAAACGCTAAAAAGAGGAATCAGAGGTGCCTAGCGCGAGGTACCCGGTTTCGTAGATGTATCCGGTCATCGGGATCCCTAAATCATTCCCAAGGCTGTGATGTTCTTAAAGCATACCAGTTCTTCGTTCAACCCTGTACCTTAGTACCTTCGACCACCATATCCTTATAACATTTTATCAATCACACCATTTTACTTTACCCATTCTCAGAAGTCGAGGTCCTTCTTCGTACGTCAGTTCCTGAGCTTAGTTCCTTTGATTCGACCATCAACCCAGGGTCGAACAACCATTTCTCGGATAACCTTAAAAAAAGAGCAGAACAGTTGCGCACAGAAAAACCCTCCCACCGATACCCGCATTTACAAAAGTACGCGATGCCTATCCATAGCTTTTTAAGACCTTTATTTGTAGAATTATTCAGTACGAAAAAATGTGAGAGCGCAATTCATATTTTGGCCTGACATGTCGTCGATGGAAGCACATACAGTAGGGGTTATTTTATAGCACAAGAACATGTAAAAATGGTCTAATTAATTATTTGCAAGTAACCAAAAACATTTCATTGCGTGACGAAGGAATCAGGGGCATTTCAGTTCATGAATGGAAACACAGTCAAGCTCATCATAATCACATTTCCAAGGTGTACACCGCGGGTGTGCATCGTAAGCGACGTTATGTATCAGTTACTACAAATATCAAAAATAATTTGTTCATTGAAATCAACATTTTACGGAATCCTTCTTAAATGTTTGCCAAGTGAACCCTCCTCCCTTTAACATCGAGTGCGCAATGGTTCATATATATACATATATATCTTAGTACATCAAGTTTCATTAGCTAAGGAACACCACGAGGCATCCGTAAGTTTCCATTGATACCAGCGCCATTTTGGGCGAGGCCGGTTTAGTCCGGAAGTAGCATCAGGGGCAAAATATCCCCGACAATTGGCGGTTGGACCAGAGTCCCTTTCGGTAGTCCAAAAGAAAACTGTGCTAACAGAGGGGCTGGTGGTGTGGACCGTCAATCAAGAGAGGGAGGGGGTAAAGTCTCTCTTACCGGGTCATGTTGATGTTCAGCCGGAACTTGCTCGAGTTCGTTAGCCCATAATGTTCCTGGGTGGTTCAGACGGAAGCTGATACAGACACGAGAGCACCGCCATCTTGTTGCTGTGCCGTGGTTATTTCATTTGAGATCAATGCAACTGTTCCTCACCGGAAGCCTGAAGGGGCCGAGGGCTCTTGGGACTTTGGTAGAATCTTCAAAGTCGAGGGGATGTTTTGTCGATGGTGGGGGCTTGCGCCCAGGTGGGCGAGTGCCCGAGTTGCAATTTCGGACAAAGTTACTCCAGCGGCCTAGACCCGCCTTTCGAGGGCCCAGACGCCATTTTTAAGACCCTGTGGCAGCCACCTTTGCCGTATCCATCAGGAGTGGAAGAAACTTCTTGTGATGGCGAAAGATAGAGCATCATGCTGCTGGAGCAGGACAATTTGGTTCGGGGCGCCAGGGTGCAGCAGTGGAGCCTTCATCTGGGGAGGTGAGGGAGTCTCACCCGTGCTGTCTCCCTCTCCCGGCGCATCCTACAGCGTCCCTTGGAATCAGGGGCGCACATGATGACCACCCTACACCCCTGATTCCGACTCTTGGGGGACCACTGTACATCCGGTGCTCCGTAAATATGCCCGTCGGACATTGTGTGTCCTGTACTACGCAAGTATACCAGCCGGGTCTTGTATATCCTGTACTGAGAAAATATACGAGTCGGGCATCGTGTGTCCTGTGTTGCGGAAATATGGCCGTCGCCCGGCTGCAGGACATCGGCGTCGGGCCAGGGCAGGGAAGCCTCCTACCTGTGGAGGTGGAAGAGGCTCGTCCGCGTCGCCTCTTCCTCCCTGCCCACCCTGCATCCGTTCGATGGAGGAATTCGTGATGGCCGGACCAGGAGATACAAGGGAGGGGGTCACTTTCATCCGCCCCCTCCCTACTCGCGGTCCGGGGGACGCCATCCCTGGAAGGGCAATATGGGAAGACCATTTCATTGCCCGCTGTGTGGGGTCTCCAGTACCTTCTCGCCAGCAATCTCTTTTTGGGCTCATGGTTGCTGGCAGGCCCCGCCCCACACGTGCTATGTGTTTCGGATGGGCGGGACCATCAAACTGTTACATTGGAAGACTTCCGGAGTGAGCATAATATGTTTTGTATTTTTCCTATTAGTAAAGTTTGTTTTCTAGAGAGTTCTACTAGTTATTCTATTTACTGTTGGTTGTGTGTTTTACCGTAATTAAATCCTGAGTTATATAATAGACGCTTGGCTTTCTTGAGTCTTTTCTCTAACGGGGGGTTGTTTACACTGACCTGCAGTTGTGTTTGTTTTTCAGAGTGGGGGAGCAACAGAGAGCAATCAGTCCCAGAACTCTAACATGTCGTTAAAATTGGTCTGACGAAATCTGTGCCATCGAGCATAATCAAACGGGGTGGTCCTGTCTGTTCTGTCTGCACTAGTCTGATTGGTTTTTATCTTACGTCCTTTTCCTTTCTGTCGGTCCGTCCTTTCTGTCAACCCTCCATTCTTACCTATGCTTTGCAGAGTCGGGCATTGGGCTTTCCAGTGTCCAAGACATTTACAGAAAGCACATTGGTTTTGTTTTAAATCTGTCCGTCCTGTGCGTAATGTCGGGGGATTACCTTCGGGTCGTTGTGTTCCGGGGTTGGCTTGTCGGCACATCCCTTTACACCGTTCGCTTTTCATGTCTACTCCTCGGGACTGTGCCATCGCTGGCCCTTCCCTTTGCCTACTAGACGTTTGGAGGGTTGTCCGTCGTGTCCCCTCACCTTTTCTGAATTCGTCGCCTTCCCTTCGTCGCGTGGTTTCTTTGCGCCACATACCGAGACTATCGAGCATAATAGGTGTTGTTTCATTCCTACGAAGGGCTATTTCTACTGTTTCTATCTTGTCGAGATCAAAGGATCCTCTCAGTGGCCACTGTCTTTCTCGATCCTTTTTCGTATATTTATGCCACAGCTCACTATAGGCTATAGCAATTAATCCATGCTTCATGAACATGTCCTTATTAGGGGTGCCCTCCAGCGGAGCCGGATGGTTCATCTCTAATAAGCGGTCCGGGTAAAACAGGCTACTAACCAGTGGGGAGAAGACAGGCATGACGGATCACAATGGGATAATAGTCAGCACTACCTATCTTATCACTGCGCGCAAAGACTAGACAGAATATTTCTATTCTACGTTGTTTGCACGTAGTGAATACCTCATAAACCAATTCTGAGCAATCAATCAATGTTAGGCCAAAAATAAAAAATCAATATGGTCAATGGGGAGAATAAGTAGGCTCGCAAAGGTTCGCGTCACCTACCCTTTCACTATCTGTAAAGAGGGGACCTATTTTTCCCTGTTTGCAGGCAGAGAATCTCCAGAAAACAATCTATAACAGTTAATCAATGGGGGGAAGGGGCAATTGTTCAGTGGGGGAGAAAGATAGGTCCGACGGGTGCGTACCTATCCTTCGCTGTTTATAAAGGGAGAGCCTGTTGTTTCTCCGTTTGTAGACAGTGAATCTCCAATAAATTAACACAAAGTAATACTAGTATTTTCTCAACAATTATCAATCACTTTCAACTATCTATCACTTTCGCAATTCGTCGTGTTTACACGACCTTACCCGGACCGCATGGACAGTTTCTCGTCTTCCGAATCCAGCGCCCGATCGTCCTCTTCTCTTCGTAATTCTTGTGGCACTCCTGATGGTTCCCAGTCAGGACCGTAGATCACTCGAGAGAGGTCTGTTCGGAACCAGTGAAGTTCGGATGATCGGCTGTCAGACGAGGGTCTATCGGACAGGGTACCTTCCGATCGTTGCAGTCGTTCACTCTGTCGTCGGGACCTCTCCCACTGGATCCACGAGTCGCTGATGGGCCCCACGTTGGGCGCCAATTGTTAAAAAGGGTTCCAAAGACAACCGGTAACCAAAAACCCTTTTATGTTGCCCGGCGGTATCGCCTCTATGACCCACCAATATTAATCAATGAAGAAGCAGGCGCTGGAGACTGGAAGGCGGGAAACGAGGATTTTATTCTCTCCGGAGGAGAACACATCAATTCAGACAGCAAGTATCATCACGAGGTGCTCTAACCACATCTCTGAGGCCTGGCCTCTTATACTAGGGTTTATGACCTTTATTGCATATAACACATCCTTGCAACATTTTAGTATTAGAAAGAACATCCTCGGAATCTCCCCTGCAGGCCCGTTCCCACACACATTTACAGTTGGATTCCCCACCCCGGTCACAACAGGTGATGGTTGTCGCACAGCAGGGCATTCCGCCGATTCACGGAATGCATGGGGTTGATCGGATCTCATGGGGTGGGGGCTTTGATCGGCTCGAGGGTCTTTTGATGGGGAGGGGAAACTTCCTACTGTACGGGGTAATAAACACTATCCGCAGAGCCAGGTGGCGGCCTGGGAACAGGGAAGACAAACGGGGACACAGAAAAAGGGGGTTTGCATCAAAAGGGTTTGAGGCCATGAAAGGAGTGAAGGGAGGTGTCGCGCTGGGAACAGGATGGGATTCCGTGGTGAAGCTGCGCTGAAGAGGGGTTTATGACCCAGGGCATGAGAGAGCGGGGTTGCCAGCGTGCGGGGGAATGCTTGCGAGGTTAAGAGAGAGAGAGACGCGCTGGCTATCAGCGAGGGGCAGGGAGGCCACGGTGCTCAAAATGGCTGCCGCTTACGCGCACGAATGGGCTTGGAAAAGGGGGGCAAGATGGCGCCGATAATGTTCACCAAGTTTGTATTTATTTTTCACAGACGGAACAAGTCAGCGCTCCTGGCGGTCGAGGTCTGCTAGCCTTAAATGGGGGACTCTTCGAGAACGGCAGGCAGAGGAGGTGGAACTGACGACATGGACCGCGGTGAACTGTAACGTATTGGTTGCTCATATGCAAAATCAGGGACCCAACCTCCCCTTTGGGTCTTTGGGTAGGGGTGGGACGTTGTTGAATCTTGCAAATACTTGTGGCCTCACATGGGTGCGGCTGTGATTGTCATGGACCTTCCCCCCTTATGAACGGGTGGCCTGCATGATGCTGGGAGGGGTCGGAGCAATGAATGGCTAGTTGGGGGCTAAACTGATGTGACAGTGACTAAATCCTTGAGGAGAATGTGCATCTTTAGCAACTTGTTCTGTCATGGGGGGTGGGCATGCACAGCGGTTGGAGCTGGAGCCGGCCCACTCTCCCCTTTAAAAAGGTGCCTCGGGAGGGGGGAGGTTTCCTCACTCCTGGGTTGGGTTGGGCAAAAGGCGCTCTGCTAATTGGGGATGTGGGTAGTTCAAAGCCTACGGAGCTGGGAAGCAGGGAGGGGGATATGGGGAGGACACCAGTTTTAGAGTGTAGGATGGGGAAGGGAAGTAGTTGTGGGATGGGGAGGGTGGGGGGTAAGTTTGGTAAGGTTACACCGAGGTCATGCAAATGTTCTAGAAAATTGTTTGGGGAAACACAGGAACAGGATGGCAGCCATGTGTGGAGAAGGTTATGAAGTGGGATAAAAGTCTAAAGGTGATTAGCTGGAACGTCAATGGGCTTGGGGACAAACTTAAAAGAAGTATTGTGCTACAGTTTGTTAAGCGACACCTGCCCCGATGTTGTTTTATTACAGGAGACCCACCTGATGGGTAACACGTGCTACGCACTAAACAGATGGGGGTACACTCTGACGGCACATGCTGGTTTTACATCTGGGTCCCGGGGAGGGTTGGGATTCTTCTGCGCTGCAGTTTTCCAATTGTCATTGATCATATACACGTACACCCTCTGGGACGCTTTGCTGCTGTTTCAGGGAAATGGGAGGGACGCAGACTTAATTTGGTAACGACTTACATTCCACCGGGCCTCCAAAGGCAATCATATCAAGACCTGGGAAAGTTGCTGCTTTCCCTCCCAGAGGGGCAGCTCCTAATGGGTGGGGACTTCAATGCTGTGGTCTCCGGCGAATTGGACAGGCACCCAGCCAGAGATATTGGGGCGGGACAGATGTGGCGTCCCAACTTCATGGAGGCGTTCAGACTCATTGACCTCTGGCGCCTTAGACATCCGACACACAGACAGTACACTTTCTTCTCTGGCCCACACCACACCTTTTCACGCCTAGACTATCTTCTGGCACCAATGCACCAAGATGCTATGATCCGTGAAGTCCCCCATCTGGCGCGAGGTATCTCGGACCATTCCCCACTTTGGGCACATGTAACAATAGGAGACCGAAAGGAGGGTTGTGTAGCGCCGATCAACACTTGGCACATCCGGGGTGAGGACACTAAAAAGAAACTGTCTCATTCGATTGACCGATACTTTGGGGAGAATGTTGGGACAGTGGAATCACCAGTAATCCTATGGGAGGCCTTTAGGACGGTGCTGAGTGGGGAGGCCCTTTCGGCGATCACTGGATGCCGTAAGGAACGAGAATCACAAATAACAACTGTAGAGAATGATCTGCTGGCGCTTGAGGGCATGGCGCAGAGTGGGGTGGACCCGGACACGCTTCATCAGATTCAAATTAAAACTGCGGAATACAAGGCCATGGCCACAGACGCCGCTAAAACTTTGGCGAGAACTGGTCAAAGCCATTCATGACCTTCAACCTGGGAAGGCTCTCGGACCTAAAGTTCTACCGATTGAGCTCTAAAAGCTCAAGCCTGACAGCCTTGGCATACACCTGAAACATGTGTTCGAGGACAGTAAAGAGCAGGGCATACTGCCAAAGGACCAGCAAATAGCCACGATCGTGGCTATATCCCCAAGGAGGGGAAACCTAGAGAGTTGAGTGCCTCCTTCAGGCCAATATCACTTTTAAATGCCAAACGGAAAATCCTGGCTAAAGTGCTTGCTAACAGGCTTAAACCGGTCCTGAATACATTGGTACTCCCGGACCAGTTGGGCTTTATGCCCCACCGTAACACGGCATTGAACCTGCGCTGTCTCCATGGAGTGCTGGGCACTGCCATTTGCTGCATGGGGATGCTGTAGTCATGTCCTTGGCTGCAGCAATGGCGTTTGATACGTTAGAGTGGCCTTACATGATGGCTGTTCTACGCAAGCTGGGAGTTGGTCTGAACTTTATCTCAGAGGTTTTCACACTAGAAAGAGGGACACGACAGGGGTGCCCCCTCTCCCCTTTACTTTTCGCCCTCTCCCTAGAACCTCTTGCTGCCTGGATTAGACAAACTGTCTCCCTAAAATGGCTCCGGTGGACGGACAGATGGGAAGACAGTATCTCGCTCTACGCGGACAACATTCTCCTGTACCTCACAAGCCCCCATGAGTCCATCGCAACAACATTAGATATTTTTAATAGGTTCGGAGAGTACTCGGGCTATAGCATCAACTGGGGAAAATCACTCCTCTACGTTCTGCATGGCGGCGCCCCCCCTCTAATCCCACGGGGTTGCCAGATTCAGATAGCCACAGAGGGCTTCCAATACTTGGGAGTCTTCATCTCCAAGGAGCGGGCCACTCGATATGAGCGAAATCTCTTGCCGCCCCTACCAAGCCTCAAGCGTGACACTGCCACCTGGAAAAAGCTACTGCTGTCCTTGCTTGGCCAGGCAGCGCTATTTAAAATGATGCCGCTGCCACGGTTTCGTTAAGCCCTCCAAACCTTCCCGGACTTGGTCCCGCAAAGGTACTTTGCTGCGATCTAGGCCACCCAGAGAGACCTCCTTTGGACGGGAATACCTCGGATCTCTTTACAAAAACTCACGCTCGGATGGTTCGATGGGGGGATAGCGCTCCCGGATATCAGGAAATACTATTGGGCGGCACATCTATCGGCCATTACCAGGGTACATATTGTGCTGGGAATGACCCGGGGTACGGATGGACAAATGGCTCCTCCCGGGCGGGAACTTTGAGGCTGCCCTTTACTCCAGACCGGGTAGATATTGTCTCACGGGGCCTACAAAGCACACTGTACAGGTGTGGCATATAGTCCAGAAGAAACTGGGTTGGGCCAACAGACTTACACTAGCAACTCCACTCTGGGCCTCTGAAAAACTGGGCACACTAAGCCGTACAAAAGGATTCCGCAACTGGCACTGGATAGGAATCTCTCAAATCAAAGACCTGTGCGGACCGGACGGGGTAATACCATTTGAAACCCTCCAACACACCTATGACCTAGCCCGGACAGAACTCTTCCGCTACATGCAGGTTAGGCATACGCTTCTAGCCAATATCCCCCCAGGGACCCAGCTCCCGGAATCCTCCCCATTCAAGGACAGACTGCTTGATGGTCACCTCCCGGAGAAGGCTATCTCTCTCATATTTAAAAAACAAATTAACCATACCCCGGACCCGTTGCTAGCCTTTAAGGGGAAATGGGAGGCAGATGGACTCGAAATAGATGAGGAAGAATGGCGAGAGGCGCTTGCATCCCCTAGGGAGGTAGCGATCTCAGCAAAACTAAGACTGATTCAGTTGAATATCCTCCACCGGGTTTATGTCTCTGGCACAAGGCTGGTCCTGATGGGCCGCAGCGAAGATGGACTCTGTCAAAGGGGGTGTGGGGAGGCTGGTACCCTCCTACACATAATATGGGAGTGCCCAGTGATACAGGTCTATTGGGCACAGGTACTCAGATGCATGCGTGAGGTGTGGGAGTTGGAACTGCGCCCAGAGGCTAAGAGGTGCCTTCTTAATATTTGGGAGCCCTCTGACCTGCCATGAAAAGGCAAAGTGTGGGTAACGCAAGGGCTCGCGATTGAAAAGAGAAACATAGTGAGATTGTGGGGAGCAGCCACACTACCAACACTTAGTTCCTGGAAGAAGGATATAGACTGGAACATGATCCAGGAAAAGACAGTCTATGTGGCTCGGGAATGCCCCCGAAAGTGGGCTGCAGTGTGGTCACACTGGAACATTTACCGGGGCACCATATGTGAACCCCCACACATTACCCCCATTGACAATCTAATCGCAATGTGATTCTAGTTGTAATTCACTTCATCCAGAGATAGATTGTGATGTAAAAGAATTGTTTAACCTGTGATTTCCCACAGATGCCATGTAACAAATGTATTCCATGTATGTGATGACCACCTTGCCTTTTTCTTTTTGCAAATAAAAAGTTTTATATAAAAAAAAAGATTGGAGACAGTACAAAGATCCACCGGCTTATCCAATGCCTGACTGCTACGGCCCACCACATCTGCATCAGCAACCAGCGGAATATTGGGGCCCACCACCACGCCCCCCCTATCCGGACCACTACCAGAACTATCAACAAAACCAGCAAAGACCGTTTTTAGGGCTGGTCCAAGGACGCCCACGAGGACGGACGAAGAAGAACACACATGTTCATTGGACATCAGCTGCAGAACAACTGAGAATGACCACATGCAGCATGAGCACGAAGAAGCTGAACATAGCGGGAACAAGCAGCCGACCAGCTTAGTTGTGAACCTCTCCAGAAGGGATCTGACAGAGACCTAACTAGCAGTACTGGAGAAGGGCCTCAGTTTTGTTTCCACAGCAAACCTCAGTTAATTTCAGCACTGCTGTGAAGTGAATTAATTCATTCGGAAGATCAAGCTACATGCCTTTTTTCGAAGGGAAACCTATCCAGGAAGACCAGATGGGAGACTCGGGCCTGAGGATCAAATCGTCCTTCACACCACCTCTGAATATGCTACCTGTTGAGATTTTAGCCGTTGAAAAGGCAGTTCTCAAGGAAATTGGAGAAATCGACCCCAGAACCATACAGGTATTCCACAACACCTCCAGAGAGGAGGAAAAAGCAATACAAGACCTGGCCACGGATGACAGGATTGTGATGAAACCAGCAGACAAAGGGGAAGCAACGGTAATCCAGACGAAAGAAGCATACAGAGAAGAATGTCTATCACTACTGGGGGACAGAAGGAATTACATCCCACTGACCACTGACCCAACAGAATTCCTCAGGGTCAAGATCACAAGCATGATTGAAGAGGCGCTAGCACACGATTGGATCACAGCAAAAGAAGTAGAATTTCTAAACAACAAGAATCCAACAGCCCCCTACTTTTATACAATACCCAAGATCCATAAGACTCTAGAGAAGCCTCCCAGTCGCCCCATCATGTAAGGGATTGGTTCTATTTTGGAACCTCTTTCAAAATTTGCAGACGCATTCCTTAGACCTTTAATACAGCAAAGAACAACGTACCTAGTTGTCATCAAAATTCAGTATTGGAGCAGTGGCCTCCCCTCGGGAGGCAGCCATCTCCTCCAGGCTTAGCCTGGTGCAACTAAAGCTTCTCCACAGATCCTACTAGTTGAGGCCCCTAATGGTCAGCATGGGTTAATTGTTGGATCGGTGCTGTGTGCGACAGTGTAGTCAGGAGGGAACGTTTATTCATACTCTCTGGGAGTGCGCAGTTATTCAGAGTTACTGGAAGGGGATTGGTGCGCCAGATGGAGGAAGCTTTGAGGTAACAGATCCACTGTAATATTAAAATGGCCTTTTTGAACATTTGGGACCCTACTGACTTGAACTCCAGTGAACGAACATGGGTCACGTTGGGGCTGATGGTTGCTAAAAGGAATATTGCCCGACTGTGGAGAGCACAAAATTCGCCTCACGTGGCTGATTGGGGCAAAGATATGGATACAGAGAAGTACATCTATGAAGCCAGGGGGTGCCGGAACAAATGGACGCAAATATGGGGGCAATGGAATGTCCACAGGGGAGAGATTTGTGAACCCCCGAGACCCAGGGAGGATCCTATTGGTGGGACCTAATTCTGTAGACTTGCAACTGTCAAAGTTGTCTGTTCTGAATATGTTTTAAAGACCTATTTCTTGTGTACATCTTATTGCTATCTCACATATATCTGTATAGCCTATGTGTCATGCCTAATTTACAATAACAAGAATTAAAAAAAATAATAAAACAATATGTAGTATTTGGTCCAGTCTGTGGAAGCCTTCTGAAACAATGGTGAACTACATTCATTTTCACCATAATACTTTACCATTTATGGAAGGAGTAGTCTGTTCAGTGGAAGGCTTCCACAGACTGAACCCAATACTGAATTTTAATGCTAGCTGACTAAATTAAATTACGCCCCCGGCATTCTTGAAGTGCCTAGAGTAAGCATAAGTCATCTCTATTCAAATTAACAGCCCACACTCATTAATTGCAGTCACACTAACCCCTATCACATTTACAGTCCCCAGAACCTCCATCTTAAAGAGGCCCCGTAAAGATAGAGGGTTTGAAACGTCATCGACAATTGATAAAGGATAGGCCAAGAACGCAAGAACATACTCTAGGCCCTATGATTTACTCTGAAACCTTAAAGAACATCCTTTTAACTCAAATAACCAACCCCCTGTTTTAAAAAACTGTCACTGTAGCTGTATTCACTGTTTGGTTATGGTCACTCCACTGGAGTCACATAAGTCACGTATTTTCTTTAATTAATTTCTAAACAGTGCCAATACACAGTAGAAGTTTAATATATTTTTCTAATTTCTTAAAACTGTAATTGCAAATAAAAAGCACTACTTCGGCTGAAGTGAGTGTTGTATAAGAACTGTTTTTGTTGGACCGGGAGTTCCCACCTCACAGATTTGTTAAAAACCCTTATTCTCCCCTATTGTTTTGGAGCTGTTTTCTCTCTAGTCATATGTGTTCTCTGAAGTCATTTACTTTATATAAATTAAAAGAAAATAATTAATGTAATACATATTGACTACATCATATGCTAATTCCGCTTAAATCGCTGCAAGACATTAATACCGTACCAAAAATATAACTTTTGATCTAAATGAGTTCTTCGTGAACAATTGTACTGTGGCTGATTAGCTATACCCAGTTCACAAGGACATATGGGTTGCTCTTGTTTTTGTTGAAGAGATGTTGCATATAGCCAGAAGTCATCACAGGGCACCCTGAATCCCAGATCACAACAGAACAGAAGAAAGTACTGAAGAAGGGCTGGTCTGCTGACCCCTGGACCTGGCAAGATAGGCTGCACCAACTGCTGGACTGCACCTGCCGCACCTTGGGCTACCATAAAGGACTGTACTATGGCTACTGGCTGGTGGAAAAGAAGCTCCCAAGCCCCAGACCAAAAAAGTGCCTCCAGTGGTTAGTTAGATGACGCCCCAGGAACCAGCACCAGGGTCATAAAGGCTGAAGTAACCCCTTCAGGCAAGTCAGTTCCCACATTCTTCGAAGCGCAGCTGACTGTCGACGGGCAACCCTCAATGGCCAAAAATTGCACCTGAGTCTGCTGGACCCAGGAGTGTAGTCTGAGTCCAGATTGGTCGCCAAAGATGGACATCAGCCTTCACCAAAGGAAACCACTGGACCTGCTGTGTACGGAGGTCGGTAGCCCAGCCACAGCTGGCCTTCCACTAGCTCAAAGAGGACTTCGAGGGTCACCGATCCCTGTGGCCAAAGTTGCCCCACCTTATCTGTGGACGAAGAAATAACCACAAGGACACCCCTATCAACTACACAGCACCCAGTGCATCCTTCAGTATCCTCAGTATCTTGCATCGCCAGCTTCAGGACCACTCCATCGAATTATAAGGCGGTCTTGATGTAAAGTGTGGAACTGGAGTTGAGGCTGCTTGGGTGACCAGGCAACTGCCCAAATACTCCTTATTGGCCCCCTGGCCTTCTTCTTGTTAGAAATGGTCACATAACTCTGGCCAGAGAAGCTGAACACAACTCTTTCAAACTTTTCAAAAGTTTTCAAACTTTAAGTTAACATTGTTTGTTTGTACTTTGGACTAAAAAGATGATATTTACATTTTATTTAAAAATCTATCTCTTCGGAACTCTCTAGTGGATTTCGCTTATCTTGGTGTCTGAAAATTCATAAAAATATAACTATTTTTATACATTGTTGTCCAATTTCTTTCATGTAGCTTGACTTTCCTATTCCGTTGTTTAGTGCTTCTAAATACTTTCCACTATGTTGTTTGTTTAAGCTTTACTGCTCAAAGCCACAAATAACCAGGGTTGAGCTAGCTGTATTATAAATGAGCCTAACTGGACCAAAGATGGTATTATAAGTGTATTATATGGTACATTTGCACAATCCTACCATATAATACACCGCAATCCCAGGGGCGCCTCCTCCGTTATGGCGGAGGAGCATCGCCCCCCCTGCTAAAAGCCAGCAGAGGCAAAGGCTGAAAATAAAATAATAAAACATTTTTATTATCATTTTATTTTTAGTCCTCAAGGCTGCGAGACGATGGAGGGGCGTGGCCTCCCATACTGAAGCTGCAACACCAGGGAGGAGGGAGGAGTGGTGGGCACTGCCAAGTGCATATGATGGTTTGGCTGGCCAAACTGTCATGGGCACTTAGCCTTTCTCCACCCGAGGTGTGTTGTACAGCTGGGTGGAGAAACCAACGAAGGCTCCGGTCTATATCTGAGCCCTGAACAGAGGTGCTCAGAGCAATCTATATACATAGTGCGCAGCCCACAAACTGAAGAGTGGAGAAGAACCCCTAGACTGCCCACTTGCTACTACAGAAGAGGCTCAGCTGTGAGAGGGACAGGTGGGCTCAAAACAGCAGAGTACTAATCTTACTATATAAGGTGCATACTCGCAGCACGCTAATGGAGCAAGCAATGCATTAATAATCTCATGAAAGTATGTTATACATATATTTTCCCTTTGTATATTATGCAACGCTACTGAAACTAATGTAACTATGTAACAATGTTCTGAAACAATGTCCTGTTATGGCATGTTATGTAATGTTAATAGTATCTTGTAGAGCGCTCGTACACCATAAGGTGTACACTCATGTAAAGCGCTCTGATACCTCCGGGTCTAGCCAGCGCTATATAAAACTTTTCAAATAAATAAATAAATTCTCAGCATGTGAGCAGCAGGATTGGGAGTGGGGAGATTGTGAAGTGGGCAGCAGGCTCCTGACAAGGACGCAAGGACCGGAAGCAAGGCAGCGGCCTTTGGAGCAGTTAAGTTGTATTTTCTTTATTCATACATCTGTTTTTTGTGCGTGTTCCCCCTCCCCTGCCCGCCACTTAGCAATACAAGTGGCCGCTCCTGCGCAATCCTGACAGTGGTGCCACAAAACAATTTCAAAAGGGGGTTGGGCGGCGGTGGGGGGGTTGGGCGTAGGGCCTTGCCACTGCAAATAGCATAGTGATGGACATCCTACTTTACATAAAAAACAAAACAAAAATTGACTGAAAAAAACGGTGGTTTAAGTGATGTTATAGATGGGAATTGTAATTATAGCTTACTTTACATTAACAAAAACCTTCAGAAATATATAGTATAGTTGAATTTAATATATTTATTTTTTTAGGTTGGAAAAAATAAATGATATCTATATCTGTATATATAACAAAAAAACAAAGGTTGAAGTAAGGTTATAATTCAGTGAAATGTTCAGGAACCGTAATGTTTTAAATTAAAAAAAACTGAGAAATTCACCAGTTATAGTTATCTCAAGTAACCCCTGCCATGCACATTTTTCTCATCAATATTTTCATGGCAAATGTTGCAGTGATATTATCCATGACGTCATAGAAGATGTCATGAGTAGATGCCATAAGGGTAATTCGCATTGAATGGTGAGGGCGGGAGCAATAGTTACCTTAGGGCACAAGTTGTAGTTACCTGAGATAACTATAACTACAACTGGAGAATTTCTGTGGTATTGTAAGTATAAAACGTTGTGCTGTTACCTAACTATAATATTGTGAATTTCAAGTTTGCTACTTCACGTAAAAGCCAACCATTCGCCGTGCACAGCCTCCGGTTGTGTGTGTGTGTGTGGGGGGCGGGGGAGTTGGCCACAGTGGCTGGCCTATGGCCGAGCCCTGCTTCCAATTCCCCGGGGGCCAACAACCGATGCTGCAAGGTTGGCCAGAGAAACCCAACCCTCTGCTGCAGACGGCATAGGACCATACACATTTGGTGGCCGGGTTTGTGGCCAACTGACCCGAAAGCCGGCAACTTCATCCCCGCAGGCTGCTAACCCCATGCCACACGCAGTCTTTGGAGACATGGTGGAGGGTTGGGGCAGGGTTGGCCTTAAAGCCCTAGGCCCTCTATACTCGCAGCCATAACAAATATATATTAAGGAGAGAGGGGCCTGCAGCCTCCTCCCCAACCTTAATAAGCTCCAAGGACCCCATGGACCCCTATCGCCAATAAGCAAATGTTGAGTTACTAAGCACAGATTGGAACTGAACTATTTTCAGTGATAGGATGAAGGTTAAATTAATTGTATTACGAAAGAGGCAGCAGATTATGCCCACTGGGGCAAAATAGTGTTTTTTCTGATGGAAGGAGCGATCAATGTGAAATAATGTAAATGGATTGAACACCCATGGGGGTAAGATATTGATTTACATATAGAAATACATGTAAAATGTAGTATTGTGTTTCCAATACTGTACAAAAATATAATTAAGCATTTAAAACACGATGAGAATGCTAGATAACTGTGATAAAACCAGATTCACTAATGAACTGTGCAAGATCTGTACCAAAAAAGAATGGGGCATATTCTCAAGAACGTGTGATAACCATCGCAAAAAGTAACTTAACACAACTTCCAACATCGCAGCCTATCGCAGGAAAATTACGCTGTGTTAACGAAGCATTGTCAACACGGTGGTACCATGCGATAGTCTCCAGATAACGCAGCAAATGTCTGCGTTAAAATCAATGCCACATCGCAAAAATGCAAAACGCGAACGCAAAAAATCTTGCGATGAGGCCAATCGCAGTACAAAAAGCGGCGAAAACCAGCGACAGGCTTGCAAATCCCAAATGTCTGGTGGGAAAATGCACTATAAAAACTACAGAAACAACACACCAGAAACAATCCAAAGCGTGTAACAACATGGATGACCAAGCGCAGAGGCCAACGCGAACCCCACAACCCCCACAGACCACCAGCATGGAACAACTGGGACGGCCAAGGAGAAGAGGGAGAGGAAGACGGGATGCAGTCCGCAGAAAAACCAGATCTGTGTCACGGAGGTGACAGAACACTACCATCAACTGACCCACAAGTAGACCACTGGGAATGCAGTCGGAGTGTTGAGGAGGCCAATCGAGGAGACCACGGCTGGCTCATGACACTTCACCGACCCACACATGGCACCCTAATGCCAGGTGTCAGAACACCATATGGAGGTGGCCAAACAGGTGCGGGTGGGGTCCGAACCCATCGGGTAGGCGAACTAGAGCACATATGTGGATGTCTATTATCCTTCAGTGACCACCTACACACCACAAAGGAGACCCACGCTGCCATAGAGACACATGCAGATGCAGATTCACAGTACAGAATATGCTCAGAGGCACGCAAATAGCAGTCACACACCCATGTTGGCTCTGCGTACAGCGGCCCAGGCCACTCCCCTTACGAAGTGAGTGGGTGACGGCAAAGCTACATGACCAGCTCCAACCGACTGCCTGCGGTGAAATGTCTGCGCCCGCTGTACACAGGACAATGTTTTGTTGTAGGGCCCAGGGCCTTCATGCATACAACAAGACCCCAGGGACACATGCAGATATTATGTTGAACTGGCTATGGGCACATGCACCCGGCCCCTTTATTGGCTGGGCCACATGTACAGTGACGCCTGTGCTGGAAGTGTGTGGGGTGAGTGTAAGCCAGCCCGCACGGAGTGCTTGGTGCTGGCAATAACTTGAACAGTGGACACCAGTGCAAAGGAAACTGAAAACACCTGCATAACAGAGTCAACTGCTGAGCAACATGGAGGGAGACGGAGCAAGTACAGAGGTAACCCAACATGCAAACAGAAGTGTCCTTGAGTTGCAGTGCACTGAGGTTGGGGCACTAGAGCTGAGCGCGCTCATGTGATGATAATGCCTAGGCTTCTGTCCATTCGGGATATTCATGATGCAGATGCAGTGGGGTGTGTTAGATCTTCATCATCTTCCTCATCAATGTCCCAGGTCTCCCACACTTCCTGCGCAACCTCTCAACAGCACAAAACTCAATCAGCAACGGTCCATGGGTTGCGGTGCACTGAGTCAGTGGTACCTGGAGTGCTGAGCAGGGTAACGGGCAGATGATGGCATCCACAACAGGTGGGAGCAACTCCGTCAGACTGCCAGTACCACTGTTTTGACTCTGGCAGATGGCGGTTGGAGGTGGTCCTGGCGATGGTGGTGTGTGCCTCCTGCGGTGATGCCACGTCTGGGCCGGTCAGGACTCGATTGGATGTGTGAGCCCTGGTGCTCCGCAGTTGAGGCCAGAGGCAGCGGACAGCGCAGGGCCACATACACATGGCCTCTAAGACCCAAAGGCCACTGTCTCAGAGGTCATCCAATATAATAGAAGAAAGGGTCCCTGACTGGACCAGCACAGAGTTAGCGGCCCCGGATGCACAGCGGCCTGCACAGGCACCCCGCCATTGGACGGTGACTTGCGGTCCACTGAGGTAGGGCCACACAGACTGAGCGGGTCCTCATCGATGTCGAAGGTGAATGTGGCGGAGGGTTGCGGGGGACAGTGAAAGTGTCCTCCAGGGCATGATGCAGAGGTCTGATGGTATCCGGAAGCAGCAAATGGGGGAGTGGAAAGCGACCGCTTCGTTGCCACCACCAATTCGGTATCAGGTATATGAGGCTGAATACTACCCCCTAGTCCATAGACTCAGACGCCACCAATATACGACCAGAGAGTGTCCATGAATGTCGGGGAACAGAATTAGTGGCACAGGGGATGAGAGGGGATGCAGTCTGCGATGATGTTGGTACACTGATATGTACTCTGCCATTGCTAAATCAAGACTCAGTCCCAAATGTGTGACCTACTGGACCGCAGTGTAGGGCGGAGGCAGCGGTCAGCAGTGGCCCACAGACACGTGTTGTCGGCTCGCGATGCACAGAGTTAGTGACAACAGGGCAGTTGTCGGTAGTGCTCGATCACCTCCGTAACGATGATCCTGGGTGCGCAGGACTGGGTAAGACAGGTTTGGGGACCAGCGACCTGGTGTGCAGCAGGCGCACAGGATCGCAGTCAACACTGCTCACGGCGACGGCCTCATGGCGGGGCGAGAGGTGCCGCCCTTGCAGAGACGTTGGGCATTCCGGAAGGGGACTACACCTAGAGTTACGTGCCTTTTAATCACACCCTTACGCTGGCCTGGTGTACGCTGGGCCAGCCCACTCCCCTCATGCTTACGTGGGGAACGTAACAAGCTACAGTCCCGCGATCTTCCCTAATGGCTGGGGTGACTTTGTTGTGTCCACTACAACATGGATATGTGTGTGTGGTCTGCATACCACAGTCTGGCCATCACATCCATGCCACACTTTGCGTTGTGTACATTCTCATTCTCATTCATCGGTCACTTGACTCCTTTGCACATGCCTGGTCCCCACCTCTTCTGACATTCTGCTAATGTGTGGCTAAGGTGCCATGCCGTTAATGGCTAATGTCCATGGCTGGGCCACGTTCCCATAGTGAGTTGTGCTGTCGTGTCTGGTGGGTGTGCATGTTGTATGTGAGCTTGTGACGTGTGCACTTCCTGTGTTGTGAGTTGCATGATTGTGGAGTTGAAGTGTGTGGTATGTGCATTTGGTATTGGCCAACGGGCAGTGCATTTCCGTGGGTGCCATCCTGGAAGCGCTTGTTGATGATGGACTGTCAGAAGTGTATGAATCATGCACACTGCCTGGGTGGTTGGCAGAGATTCCCTGGTGGTCCACTAGTGCCTGCTCATTGGTGGGATATGTGCGCTTTCTGTTGCACTTATTGTGTGCAGTGTCGGCAGGGGGCACAAGTAGGACATGTCTGCAGTCCATTGCCCCCAACACTTGCGGGACACCAGCTATGGCGTAGACGGCTTGCTTGATCTCCATCTGTCCCTGCGAAGTGTGGGGGAAGTATAGATAGTGGGATACCAACCTGATGGTGTCATCCATGAGCATTGTGAGGGACTTGGATAGGCCTGGCTGTGTGACTCCTCCGACACGTGCAGATGTTAGTTAGAGGGTACCAGTGGCCAACAGGTGCATCACGGCCAGCAGCTTGGTCTGAGGTGGGATGTTGATTATCCACTGTGTTGGTACTGTCAGCCTCTGGACAATGGTAGTCAGGATGTGGAGGAGCATTGTCCCTTTGAGCATGTAGTGGGCAATGACATTCTCTGGAGTTGGGATTGTTGGGATTGTGAGGTTGGTGCATTTTCTGAGGGTTGCTGTCTTTGTCTGCGTTGCCTCAGTGTTGGTCCGGGAGGGGGGGGGAGGGGGTGGATGACCTGGGGGTTGTGGCGGTGGGTGTTGTGGCCCTCTTGGGTGTCCGGCCTGCATGTTCAGTGGCTCCATGGCATCTGTTGTTCTTCAGGTGTAGCCCTGGGCTGACCTCCCTTTTGTGGTGCAGGCTGTCATCCGACTTTGAACAAGGTCAAAGCAGGTGTTAGTTGCGGAGTGGTGTTGTCGCTGCTTTTTGCACGGGAATGCCTACTCTGCATCTCATTAGCGATAGTTGCCGGGGTCGTCTGTGGCGATGTTTTTTGCGGCTGCTATCGCAGGTAAACTGGTGCTATGGGCTGTTAGCACCAGCTTGTGAATGGGGTGACAACTTTATCGCGACTTTGGCTGCAATAAAGTGCATTTAACACGGCGATACCTCTTTGAGAATATGCCCCAATTTTATAAAATGGCCGCCATACAATGGTAACGAAAAGAGGAATCCATGTAGTCCTACTTCAATAGTGGTGGGAGGTCACATCTTTATATGCTCAGAGGAAGTAAACGCAAATGACCGGTGAACAAGAAGCGAAGCCTTCGAAACGCGTTGGGCGTTATTTTTTGCTGCCTGTAAGGAAATTAAACACGCCGAAAATATTGAAGCCCTAGCTGTCTTTTTGTTTTATTTGACACGAACGCGTCGGAAAGGAGAAGAATAAGGAGAATATATATATATATATTGTTCATTTACAGATTACTTGAGGAAGACACCTGCTTAGGAAAGCAGTAGAGCTAAGATATCTTTTTAGTTATTATTTTTTTAAGAGTTACTCAGCCCAGTGGGGCGAAATTATTGTTTAAGACCGGTTGTCTTCCTGCATTAGGAATATTGATTGTGGACATTTAACTTACAGAATATTAGCCCAATGGGGCACAAAAGTCAAGCAGCATTTACATTATGCGCCTATGGCAAATTGTGGCTATTATTGATTTTTATAGCACTGTTATATTTCCTTCACATCTTTAATTGTTAATGTGTCATTTAGCCTAATGGGGTGTAATTATCGATTTCTAATCATTTTCTCATTGGTTTTTTTACTTTTATTTTTCTATTATAACTTTCATTTGCCGCATGAGCTTCTATGTGATTACTTTTAAATATGACAATGTGCAATAGGTTTAAAGGATACAAATTGCAAGATGGCTGTGCTTGATTGTAATTAGGACTCCCGGTTTTATGGTATTTTTTTTAACATTTCCGTCTGTGTTTATCCATATTTATTTTTGTGCCATTTTTTCTGTATTTATCTATATTTATTTTGTGTTTAGGGTATAAATGTAGTTGTAAAACTGAACATTTCTTAATTTATTTAAATGATAGATGCGCACTCATACTTTGATGTCTGTTGTGTTTTAGCTATTTAAGTTGCCAAATATTACTTAACAGTACATCCACTGGCAAATATTAGCATTATACCACAAATGTATGTTGACACATGCAGTTATTTAAAGAAATGTCATCCTGTTTTTTAATTACCCATGCTGTCCATCTGCTCAGCTGTTGGGCTATAATTCATGAAAGATAGCTCGAAGAGTCACTTAAAAAAAGCACATTTTCTCTATTTATACACTTTTAAAAATAAATGCAGACAGAAAACACATTGTTTTCTGCCTGTATTTATCTGCAAAAAAACATAAAAACGGAAAACAGGGAGCATTAATTGTAATTCATGTTGAAGTTAATGTCGAAGAAAGTCCGCTTTCTATGTTAATGACTGTATGCTTGTCAAAAAGATGGCTCACGCAATATTGAAGCGTTGTGAACAAGGCTCAGCAGGAGCCGAAACACGTAGACGCCTGTGTCTGCTAAAGAATACATTATTTTATCCAACACTACGGGGAGTGCCGTCTCAGTGTTGTGAAAAGCGTGGAGAACTGTCTGCATGTCTACGCCCGGGCAAATAACGAGCACTCGCAGCATTCGGGATGCATGCCGCATACGCACAGCGCAAAGCCTCCTGAAATATCCTGGCGCTGATGAAGGTCGGAACAGGCCGAAATGCATTCGCCAATAATTGAATTAAGGAAGCTTCAACTGTCCCGAGTCTGGTGGCTCAGTGGACTAATGCATCCATTGCAGGGGCCTGTGTTTGACCTCATGGTCAGAGGTTCAACTCCCGGCAGGTCCACTCAGCCTTTCATCCATCTGAGGTCGATAAAATGAGTACCATTGAGTTGGGTAACAATGAACATCTGTTATTCAGTGCCAAGAGACCTCTGGGTGAATGTGCACTTTACAAATACACATGTTATGTTATGTTTCCCTATGGGCCTCTGCTCTTTCTTTTGGGAGGAGTGTGGTGAAGATATATATATATATATATATACAATTTAAATTTGCGATATTACTTTATCTCCCTGCTTCCACTCTTTTCAGCAGGAGTGCTTTACCCTTTGCAAAAGGTCAGTCACCTCATGGCACCATTTAAAAACACTTTATTATGGTTTCTGGCCAAGTGCCAAGTAGTTTCCTAGCACTACTTATTTGCGCTTTCCCGCGAGCCAGGTGTCAGCGTGGTTGGGTGGAGTCAGGCCCCTTGGAAGCACCACGTACCTGTGGCTCAGGATAAGATTTTAGGCCAAATGTTCCTCTTCTTAGGGTTCCCACTCAGGTCTTGCCCCATTCTGGAGGGGCCTTTCCAGTCATGACTTCCCCACAGATGCACTAGCTGGGTGCTGAGCACCTTTACCCCTAGAGGCTACTGTTTCCTCCATAGCTGCCATGGCTCTCTCATTCCTTCCTACTGATCAGTTAGTGAGAATTGATGTATTTAGATTTACAGTATTGAGATGTTCGCAGCAACTCAGCATTACCTGTGTGTTGATATCTTGTAATCCCTTTTCCCTTTTCCTCCTTCCCCATACCATCATTTTTATTTTTCCTTTGATTGATTTCTTACTTAGAGTAATTCCATGACCTATTCTGTCCTTTTCATTGTTTGTTTTAATCGCTTAATTGGGTCTTATTGATATGTATTGATTTTCGGTATTGTCTTTTGTGTCTTCATTTTGAAATTTCAATAAAATTATTGTGAACTAGAAACATCCACCCACATAAGCGCTCAGTCTCTCCTCCCAGGTGCATTGACAGTCATTATGGTCTCCTAAGCAGACTTTCAACCCACCCTCCCATTGACAAGAAATGCCTATCAGCCATTCCATCCCAACTAGGTAACTGACAACACAACCAGATGAGAGTGGCAGGAAGAGCATACACGCCCCCAGCCCCCTAATGCCAAAACCTACATAGGTGACCTCACTACAGCCCCTCACTCACTCCCTGATGAAACTGACTTTTTCCCAAGCCATTATGTCCTGTGCGATGTGCACATCAAGTGTGCAACATGGAATGGTGCAAAAATTCACTGTGATGTATGGATTGATATGTCGGGCAAAGTAAATCGAACTGTTTGTTCTTCTCATCAATGGGTTTTAAAGGTCATTTGGTGACGGTGGGGAATAAGCCTCTTGCAGATAAGAGCCCTAATCTTATTTTAAACTTTCGGACTCGGACAAACCTTTGCTTGCTCGGCACCATTATCTCCCAGGGGCCTTAGGCTAATGACTGCCCCTTGGGTCAGAAATTCCCTACATGCTGATTGTTTGAGGCTCATGGGAACAAGGACATGTGGTATGGTAAAACGGCTGGAACAGGTAATGAAAATGGCGTCACTGCCACTTCTGTCTGTCCTCTTCAGCCTGGAATCACGCTTGGAAACGTGGGCACACCTGGCGTGCCACTCTGGCCACAAATCCACCCTCTGGATCTCAGTCTGTCACACAAACAATTCCTGTGCACATGAATGATCATCGTGCATGCTGAGGCAGGGGGAAGCGATTGTCAGGGGCATAGCTTGGTCAGTGAGATTGGGGGATGGGATGTGAGCTTGAGATTTTCCGACAGCCAGGCTGGCAATTAATGTTAAATACATTATAGGTCAAGCAGAGTGCATGAGAGGGGCGTAAGGGGCAGTGGAAAGGAAGAGGAAAACGGATTGGTATGAGTAAGAAGAGAGAAAACACAATAATGAGAGAGTGTGTGAGTATGTCAGAATTCCTGCTGAAATCCGACTGACAACTCGCAATACCCGACTGAAAGAACCGTTACACAAGTACATATCAGAAAATACATTTATTGGGGGGGAGGGGGGTATAACACCCCAAACTCCCCCCTGAAGCTACGCCCATGGTGATGGTATCACTGTACCAGCATTCTTCACTGCCACTGCTTTTGGCCATGGGAATCCTCTCTCTGCATTTCTATTGCCTCACTTGGCATGTGTCTCCTCTCTGTTTCAGAATGCTGTTCCCAGCAGGAGTCCTTACAATCCTCTTCCTCCCTGGAAGAAGCTGTGCTTCACATGGTGCTGGGTGGTAGGTGGGCTGTCCTCATATGACATTGACATTTTCACTCTTGGCACAATACTTACCTCTGGAGCACAGAGCTCACAGTTCAATCCCTGGCGCCGGCGGCAGCTCAGCTCAGCATCATGTGACTCTGGGCAATAGCTCACTTAATCTCCCTGATGTGCCAGCACCTTGAAAGCCTTAAGGGGGTGATATGTTTGCGCTTTGGAGGGATGCGCAATGTGAGCCTTGCAAGCTCACAGCTGAACTGCCGTAAATAGTACATGCGATTATTCAAGATGGCCGCCTAAAAGTCACCAAGACATTGTCTTGTCTTCTTCACCGGTCATCAAGTCTCCTTGCAAGACATTTTGGATATGCCAGCAGTAGGATAAGTCGATACGAAAGACCAGGGCTTCCTTGATTCTACCCCCAATGGTGAGTACACCCTTTTAGGAAGTGGGGTGTACCTGTGTGGTCTTCTCGAGGCTCTCAGTTGACAGTGTTATAAGGTATCGGGATACCCTACACCTGTGAACAGCCACAAACCATTGTTGCATAGGTAGCTCTCCTGCCATCACGGTGGGTGGCAGTGGTAAGAAATAAGGCTGTAATGGAATATATCCGTCTCATTATAAGTAAAGGCCCCTAGGAATATATTCTCCCCATATGTATGGCTGCAGTACGTGCTACTCTGGCAATTCATTGGGGTGCCTCATGAGGGAGCTAATGTGATCTGGGCTGAGTATGGGCAGAACAGTAAGGCTAGAGTTTGCAGGATGTATGTTCTGATTGGCTCCTGAGAAAAAGTACATAAAATGAGGTGCATGTATGTTTGTCTGCATGTCTATGAGTGTGTGCATGTGTATGAATGTGTGCGTGTTTGAGTTAGCATGCAAGAGTACAAGGCAGTTGAAGCTAGATGTTGTTGTGGCATTTGAAGCAGGCGTTTGTCAATAAACAATGTTATTCTTTGACAGAACATGATGCCTTGGGTTGGGAAATGCCAACTCCCAGCTTGAGATGGATGGGATGGACTCTACAAGATGACCCCAGGTGCCAAAGGTAAGGGAGACATTCCTCCAGGTGACCTGGGATCGAGCACCACACAACACTCGACCCACTGATCATCACATTCACAAATGAGGGCAGGCAGAGGTATGAGGACCGCCAGCCTTGCTCATGTAGTGATGCTTTGGGTCCTCTCCTTGAGCAGAATGGAGAGGACCCTTGGTTACTTCACCCTGCCCTTGAGGAGGGCTGGTTTCCAGGATGACAGGCAGACCCTGGTGTTTCAGATGAACTCATGGAATCCACTGAGCTCCTGGGGGTTATGGGAGAAGTGACACAGACTGTCACACATCTGACAGTAGCGAAGGCACAGATGTGGATACATAATGAACAAAACGTGAATACAAAGAGATGGTTAAATGGCGATCATAAACTACCTCACAGGGATAGTGGTCGTCATTTAGCGGGTTGAAGCCAATTCAGTGTGTAAGATTGTCAAGGTGAGCTGGGATTAACTGTAAGGTGTCCCTCCAATCCTCTTGTAATCCATTTTCGAATTTACTCAGTTCAGCTAAGAGAGGATGTGGCCTAATGGCTAGAGCGGCCGACCTCGGAGCTGGGAACCGAGTTCGAGTCTCGGCAAGGACACTCAACATCCTGTGATTCTGGGCAAATCACTTAATCTCCCGTGCCTAACAAAAATAAGAAGCATTGGCACTGCCAATAGGTCTTGTATTTGCGAGTATTAGAGCTACTGGCTTTATAAATGATAATGTCTTTTATCTATGTGTTTTTGTTTGGAGTGGATGGATGTAATGTGGAGTGGAATTATGTGGGTTGGATTGGAATTGTAAGTTGTGGAATTGTGTGGTGTGGACCCAATATATACTAATATGGTGATATTTTTTTATTATGGACATATAATTTGATGCTTGAAAATATAACAGCCGCTTAGACCCACGTGGGCAGTTCAATCGGCCATCCAGTCATTCGAGGGCTTGGCCTCTGCTCCTATGGTGGAGGACCTGTGTGCCTTCAGTGGTACCACTGAAGGCACGGATTATTGCTGAGTAACAGCCATGTTTGATGCATCAACTCAAAACATTATGTTTTCAACAAACAAGCTCCCTAAGTATTAGTTTGTTTCTTGAAAAGCCCCAATACATTCAGTCATCACTTGATTACTCTGCCCTGGACGGCCATTCCTTTAATGTAAAAGAAGGCATGGAAATATAGAGCTGGTAGGAAGTAGGGAGAGGTGACCACAGTGGCATGGCGGCTCAGTGGCCGATAGGCCACCAGGTATGATGTTTATGCAGGCAGAGCCAGCAGAGGCTCCAACAATGCAAACCTGGTGTTTCCTTCACTCCTATCGAGGTTCCAGCTCGGTTAAATCTAAATGATGCCTATAGTTTCATTAACGGGATTTATTAAGCGGTAAGAATAATTGCGGGGTCGCTGGGTGGTGTACTATTCCTCCTATGAAGGTTGCAACCCGAAATCACCTCACACAATGGACGACTAATGGCTTTCAGTTTCTCCCATAGCCCCAGATAAAAGTACCTGATAAAACACACACTGCATTAGACACAGCAACTTGCACAAAATCAACTCCGGCGGGTCAACACAATATGCAAAAGCATTGGAGAAATGGAAAGTCAAGACAGACCACAACTTTAGATGCATGCTACATAAATATAGGTGAGATAACATAATTGAACAGTTGAATCATCATATATGCTACACACACACAGGCATGATACACACACAAAACAAAAGATACATTCAAATGAAAACACCCAACTTCGTCTTTGCATGCAGATAACACCACCACAAAAAGATGATCATCATGCACAAAAACACGTACAGATGGATTCTTGAATGCATACACAAACATCGGCTAACACACACTTACACATTACATAGAATATTCACACACCATTTCCTTTGAATGCATACACAACAGACACACTCACACTTTCAATGCACACATGCAGGGATGGGTTTTCAACAACTATACAGATATACTCGCATACACACACGTCGTCACATAGAAACACGTCCTCGCATGCCAGTGTACACTGAGATAAACAGTTTCAGACACACGCACGCACACACACTGCGGAGACACGCATGATGGGGGTACTAGCAAGGTGGTGAGAAGGGCAGCAGAAGGTGGGAACAATGTCAATGGAATGAGTGAGGGGGAGAGTGGTTAGAGCAGGGGTCTCCAAACCGGTCCTGGAGGGCCAGATCCATGCCAGATTTTTAAAATAACTACATGTATCTCAATGGGGATATCCCAAAAATCTGGCATGGATTCGGCCCTCCAGGACAGGTTTAGAGACCCCTGGGTTAGAGCGACTAACAGACAAGTAAGGTGAGGGGTGGACTAATTGAGGGGTTAGGATAATGATGGCGAGTCACTAACAGAAATAAAGTGAGGGGTACCGAGTTGGGGTGGAGAGAGGGACGCCGAGATAGGAGTGAGGAGGTGGATGGTGAAAGGGTGAGGGGAGGTTCTGATGAAGGTGTAATGAGTGTCTGGATTAGTGAGGAGAGGCTGTGGAGGGGCTGGTGGTGAGAGGGTTGCAAACGCAGATGAGCAGAGAAGCTGCAAGTGAGGGTGAAGCAGGCTCACCGAGTGAAGGAAGTGGGTGGGAGAACTAAAGAATGGTGAGGAGAACGATGATGAGTGAGAGGTACTAAGAGAGGGTGAGAAGAGGGGTAGAAAAATCAGGCAGTAGGAGAGAGATAATAAGAACAAGCTGCAAAGCGGATCTAGCAAAGCATGACTTTTTTTTAAAGCAATAAAAACAAAATAAACAAACTGACGTGGCCGATGGACTGTGCTATTTTGAAGGCATATGCATGCTTTAAACGCACACGTGGAATATAAAATAACGGCCCAACGAACACATCAGCTTTCTTTCTTCCTCCACGGACAAATTTGTTTGCTGGTATGGACTAGCAGTAGCATACCTATGGTCCGGACTACTCATTCATCTTCCATTGCTATTTTCTTGAGTCACTTCCAAGTAGGAGCATTCAAGTGCAGCCATACTGGTGGTGTTTAGGGGTCAGCTACACTTTTGAGAGGGTATAATGTAAGCTACATAGCTGCAGACTTAGGGCCAGATGTAGGAAGGCAAATACCAGTCGGTAACAGCCAATTTCGGCCGTTACCGATCGGTATTTGAAGATAGAGATGTAGGGGCATGTTAAAATACAGATTCAGTAATTTTACCGAATCGGCAATTTTACCGATTCTGTAAAATATAGAATCAGTAAATTTACCAATTCTGTATTTTGACATGTAAGTAGCACTGCAATCAGTGCTACAGGAGTTTAAGATTTCGTTATTTACCACCAACTAGAAGTTGGTGGTAAATAATGAAAACCCTTTAAAAAAAATATTTTTTGCTTTTTAAACAGTGCCATGTTGCAGACATACATGCCCTAAGGGCATATATGTCTGCAACATGTGCACCCATGCTTAATTGAGGGGTGCAACAGGGTGTCAAAGTGACACCCTGCCACCCTTCAATGTTTCCCCAAATTAACGAATCGGTATTTACCGATTCGGTAATTGACATTCATTCCTATGGACCTCCAGGCCCAAATGAATGAATGGCAATTACCGAATCGGTAAATACTGATTCGGTAATTACCGAATCGTACCGATTCGGTAATGAAATCGGTTAATTTACCTAAATCCCGATTGCCATTTCTTAAATACCGAATCGGTATGATTCGGTATTTAAGAATCGGTAATCTGGGGTTACCTACATCTGGCCCTAAGTCAGCTGGAAACAGATTTGAGTTTCGGTGTCAGCTCTCCCCTGTGCCTAAAAAAATATGCCATCAAATTAAATAATGGAAACAAAATTTAAAATGTCTATCATACTGGGAATATTGTCCGGGTATGATCAGCATTTGTAATAATAATAATAAGTCATTATGTTTCCATTGTTTAATATGTTCTGACAGCATATTTGCCATCCAAAGTCTGGGTGTCAGCTCTCCTGCGTGTACTGAGAAACCCACAGCTGCGTTTGTGCTCAGAGGGTGGAGGGAGGGCTCCTTTCACGAGGAGGGAGGGGGAAAGCCAGAAATATAGAAGCAGTGACGGAAAGGACAGATAAGGCGGTCGTGTTTGCTGGCCCGGGAGTGGTGCGTGCGTGTGTGCGTGCGCTCGCAGTCTGCTCTTTTTCAAAGCACATACTCATGCTTGTGGCGCGCTCCTGCTCGCTCCCGCAAGGTGGATACCGCCACAAGCAGGAGTATGTGCTTCGAAAAAGAGCAAACAACGGCTAAAGGTCTTCTATGCAACGCATGTGCGCTGCGTAGGCGAGACCTAAAAATTTTAACGTGTCTGTCTGTAACGCAAGCGGTACTCATTTAAAGCGCACTGATACCTTCAGGTAAAAAGAGAAAAAAACTGCTTGCAGTTATTGCATCGACATCTGGGCCCTTATTACATGTAGATACCACAGTTGATGGACATAATGCAGAACAATGTCATACATTCCTCCCAGTACAGAGATCTGGGCCTAAATCCATCATTTTTTTGCACTCCACACCACCCCAGTTCAGACATGGCCATTTGCAAATCAGTCTGACCCTGTGCCTCACGGGAACAGTCCAGCCCGAACTGCCAAGCCATGCCTTCCCTGGACCGGAAACAAGCTTCCGAGGGCTGGTTTCTGGCATTCCAGCCGTCTTCAGCCCGGCTTGCTTGAATCCAGTGGTGTGGAGAGCATGGAAATCACGTCTGAGCATACCCATCCCACTCGGGGTGACAAATGCAAAAACCACAGTTGATGGACAGAATGCAGAACAATATCATACATTCACCCCAGTACAGAGATCTGGGCCTAAATCCTTCGTTTTTTTGCACTCCACACCACCCCAGTTCAGACATGGCCATATGCAAATCAGTCTGACCCTGTGCCTCAACTGTGGTTTTTGCGTTTGTCACCCCAAGTGGGATGGGTATGCTCAGACATGGTCCCTTGTGGGCCTCTTCCCATCTGCAAAGGTCTTACCGCTATCTTTTTAGTAGTTGGTAAAAAATGTATGTTTTGAGATCAGAATTCTGTTGCAAAACATTAATACATACCAATCCGATTTGGTATGTGGAAGAGACGCGCTATCCACGCGATTCCAAGAATCAAATTGGCATTTGGTCATAGACCTAAATTGTGATTTTGTAACGCGTTACCAAATCGCAATTTAATTTTGTACATAAGAAAAGGCCTTTTTGCAGTCACAAGCGACCCAATTCTATGAATCGGGCCCTTTGTGCTCACAAAAAGGCTATGCACATCTGGCCCTGCGATCTGTAAGTTCAATAAAGAGGGGACATGAAAGGGGCACACCTTTTTTAATGCGATTCACCCTGACATGTTTACAGCACCCAAGTTGGGTGGTACCTGATTTACAAAATTAAAGCTGTCCGAGATTTCACACAGTCGATCATATTAAATGCATTGGTGTGTGTGTGTGGGGGGGGTGTTGTTAGTAGTCCAGAGGACACTGATACACGCTTGGTATCTTCCCAAAAGGAGCTCCTCTTCTTTCAAGGGAAACTGACCGATTTTAAGGGGGAAAAAAGCTTTCTATTTGGAAACGCAAACACTGGGATGGAGGTCTATCAAACTTCCAGAATTGGTTATTTTTCAAGCACGATCAATTACTGCACAGGTTGCAACGCAAAAATATCAGTTAGGTTACAAAGGTAGGTCAGTGTGCAATTGACACAAAATATTTGCAAAATGTTAGTAAAACATCAGACCTCTAGCACTATTAACAATTCTGTGAAACAAATCCCATTCGCATCACATGAGCAGTTATTTGATTTAAGCAATTTCTTGACAATTTCTTCTCTAAAAAGGAACCCTTCTGGATATAAATGTGAAGCATTTGATTTCAATTATGGTAAGACCTCTCTGCTATAATTATAAATCTGCAAGAGATTACATTGGACATAGTATTTATAGCAGTGGAACAAGTGAGCCTCCTGCAGCAGAGGTCAAAACAGAAAGCTAGACATGTCACGTGGTGCCTTGCAAGCCGCCTTGTGTGCTGTTTTATGACCTTGCTTAAGATAAAATTGTAGCAGCTGTAATTGTACGGAACATTTATGATGTCGAAACACACAGACAGGCCGACAAAAATAAATAGGGCCATTTAACATGTCCGCAAAAATAATTTTGTTATTTTTTAGTTTTTTTCACATTTCCTGTTTTTGTTCTGCATTTTTCGTGCAAGGGATTTCATCTACAATCTGGCTTTGTTGAGTTGTACCTGCTTAATCAAGGTTTTTGCCCTTGCCTAACATAATTAGAAAACAGTCTTATAGATAAGCTCTCATACCTGTGGCCTTCATTTATTTAGGGATTTGAGTGTGCAATTTTAATGGGTTGCCATGTTCCATGATTCATGCAAGTTGACCTGGGAAGAATGTGTTTCTGATTGTTAAGCTGAAAAGGTATATAGATTTAATTATCACGAAACTGTAATATGTCTGGGTCTCCTAATGTTTGACCACCTAGCCTTGCGTGTGAATCATGTGCCCACCCTGTGTCTCACTCATAATAATTCCCCTGTCAACCCCTCCCCTTCCCAGTCAGCTATGTCAGTCAGAGTATCCTCACACACTTCACTCATCTCCACCTGTCCAGTGGTCCACTCTCAGCTTATTTTACCTCATTTTGAGTATTCTGCCACCTTGATAAGTTTGCAGGACAATAGTGGCAGCACATGAGATGCATGGTCATCCATCTTGCCTCATTCTGTGTCAGAAGGGGAGCACAAATTACTGCTTTTTAGGACCATGTCGGCCTTAGTTAGAGTTTGGCAAAGTTTTCGTCAAACATGGCAAATATCCTGTCCAACGTATCACCAGTGCTATCGACTATAATGCACTTGTAACATGGTAGATAGGACACCAGACACATTTGTGCACTTGGATAGAAGTGCTCACCCAACAGGTAAACTGCAAAAACGATTGAATGGGAGGAAAACATTTATTAAGGATAAAATAGTGAAAAGTAGATTTACCTGTATTAGTGACTTATGGCGATTGCGTGTGGTGCGACAATGCTAGCTAGTGTTCATGTATGCCTTAACATCTACTGTTACATTTTTTTACTAAATTGATATGACGTATTTATGCCAGCTTACAGACCTCAAAAATGGCTAAGTTTCACACATTTCTATCCTGTGTTGTACAATTGCAAATGTTATGCAGTGTGCAGAAAGCATAGCCTTGTCTTGAGAATTGAAGCGAGAATTTTAGGAAATAGCAGATTGGGTGTGTCTCTGCCTTCAGAATCAGTTCTTCCAGGTCTTCTTTCTCATGAGAAGATCCTGGCACCTGCTCATTAGTTAGTATCAGGTAGTTGCAGTGTCAGTCAAGTGTTCCAGCTTCCACTCACTTTTAAGGAGCAACAAAACTTTATAAAATAGCTAACCATGGTATAGATTTTAGCATTATATGCACCCACTGATTGAGGGCGGAAGCTCTGGTTCATTGCAATTGCCTTGCATTATTTTGTTTGCCTATTGTCTCTTTTGCATTAAACACACATAGACTTGTGTGGGCTATACAGTAAGCATGGGCGGAAAATCCGTTACGCTCGCGGATTTTGCGGATTTTCGGGAAATCCGCAATCCGCGAGATTTGCGAATTTCCCGCAAAATCCGCAAATCCGCGAGCAGCGGATTTTGCTCGCACTGCTCGCACTGTTCGCGTGAGTTCGCGCCCCGCGAATAAGTGCAAAATTGCAGAAATACGATCTTAGCAAAACTGAAAGTAACTACTTACCAGGTTCAAAAGTTCAGGCACATCATTAGTAGCCATTTCCTGTAGTGCTTCCTGAGGGGCCCCTCCAGAGTTCAGTTGCCAGTTGAAACTATTATGTGACCCTGCTCTGAACCTCAGAATAGTTACACATATGCCACAAAGGTCCTGAATTACAGCTAAGGGAGACAATCAGGAGCCAGGCTGGAAGTTAAAATCCATTAATCAGCCCCTAATTCATTATTGTCAGTTGGGGCAGGGCAGGTGTTGTAACTAATTTTGCAACAATGAAAGCACTTAGCAAGTGCAAAAGATCACTAATCAGGGCGCACTAAGGAAGCAGGTGCCAGCTAAAAAAATATTCTGTGACGCATTAATCAGCCCCAAATTAATTCAGGTCACTTGAGGCAGGGAAGGTGTGCTTTGCTTTGCCGAAAATAATGTACACTGGACAACCAGAGGGTGTGGTGATGAAACAGAGGGTGGCATGGGTGGGCCAGAGGGTGGCATGAGTAGTCAGAGAGTGGCAGTGGTGATAGAGAGTGGCAGTGATGAAGAAGAGTGTCCCAAACAGGCTGGACACGTAGAAACAACAAGTTTGCGAAACTTGCGACCCGACAGGTAAGTTCGCAAATTGCGAAATTGTAAAAACCCTCGCGAACTGGCAGAAACACGGGCGAACACAAAAAAAAAAAATCCGCAAATTCGCGGATTTTGCGGATTGCGAATCCGCAAATCCGCAAAATTCGCGAACGCGAGATCCGCAAAATTCGCCCATGCTTACTATACAGGTGTTTTGTTTTTCTTTTACAGTCTAGAGCATTATACGTTAGGCGAACAGGGGGATCACTGGGCCGAATTCCACACAACGACCGCAGGCGCCGGGGGTAAGGGAGAAGTTTTCTCAAGGTGGACTGGGGTGGAGAATGGCCATGCACTGAACCTGGTGATTTGGTTGGACAGCTTAAGCATGGTGAACGAAATTGAGGTAAAGTCTAACTGCGCTTATCCTACTTACTTACTTGTATGACCTGTATTGGTTTGTGTTTCTTGGAAATCTGTAAAAAGTGCACAAAAAGGCACTGTCTGAGTAGGAGACAGTGAGATAATAGACTGGTTGAGCAGGTAGGAATAGGAGTCCAGAAATGGAAAGTGTTTGTGTGAATCTATTGTTTAGAGCACTCAGTCTAGAAAGAGTGCGGAGGAGAGGAATATAAACAGGAGTGCAGACCATTTGAAGGATGAATGTGTGAGGAAAAGAAAACAGCTGATATAGCTATCGTGGACCATTTGGTAGCCACTCCAAGCGCCTGGCTGAAGGGCAGCCAAATGCAAGGGGGTATTTGGGTATATAATAACTTTCCTTTCCCTGCAATGAGATCAATTAGCGAAATAACTTAGGGCAGCAGTACTTAACCTTTTGACAGCTGTGGACCCCCACTAAATCATTATTGGAGTCCGGGACCCCAACTGAGTCCTTATTGGAAGCTGGTGACTCCTGGCCTAAGTAATACACAATATCAAAACAAAGTAGACCAAACAAATGCTCAAAAATTGAAATACTTTAATTCTGTAACAGTCAGGGACCCACTGCGTTGGCTCTCCCAGGGTTCCTCGGACCACACGTTAAGAACTACAAACTTAAGGAAACCTACCTTATTTTCGCCACCCCTTCATCCTTGGATGCTCGGCAGTCCCTTGTCCTTGTTTTCTGTGTGTGCATCAACAAAAGGGAACCATGACTGAAAGTCTAAACCTAGGGAGCACCCACTGAAAGGGGATCCTGCTCATAATGTGTTCCACCAGTTCAGAGTATCAAAAGGACTGGTTAGGACTCACTGACAAGGTTTGGAAGAAGTCCTTTCCTGAGCACAGTACCTTTGATATAGAGAGACTAAAGAATTTACAGAGGAAATTGAAAGATCCTAAAAACAAGACAGATACCAACCAGTGTCCCCTCTTTTTGTAATGGCGTGAGGAGGCCAATAAACGAAAACACGAATCCCAAGTATGTGGTTATGAAAAATGCCCAAGAGAAACTGGAGTATGAAGTAAGTCATCTTAGGGACTGACTTATGGCCTGTGCTTCAACTACTTCACCTCCTCCCTATTTATGCCCCAAGATCACTAAAACACAAGACAAGGAAAAAGAGCAAAGACCACAGAGAGGAGGATTTGCTGGGCAAGTTTCTCTTGCTGACCCGGTCGGCCAGGGGGGCAGCAGAAGGTTTACCTGGAAACGGAGCAGCTCCTGCTGGTCCTCTGGCAAATGGAGTACAAGGTGGTAACACACATGCGAGTGAAGCAATGAGACTGGCAGTAAAGCGATTGCTAGTGGTCTGCGAGTGACAAGCCAAGATGCTGATTACAGACTCTGGATCAGTCTACATTAGAAGATGCCGATTAGACTACTCTGGATCGGTCTAGATTACAAGTGCAACGTGTCCCCTCAGGGTATGGAGAGCTCTGAGAACACAGCCCCACAATTACCAGAGAAAACTTGAGATGGGCAGCTTGAAGAAACTTTTCATCTCCCCATTCCACTGACACTGATGATGAGGATCCCTCCCCATCTGTCCCTAGCCCCCCACCATTAAACTGAGGGACTACCCTGAGGCCATGGGTAGAATTACAGCACATGATGTCTGCACCTCTACTGATTTACTGAGTGTTACGATGCAGTTCCCTTTCCTTATGGAAAACTCAATCCAATATGGGGCTGTTACAAAGTGTATTTGAGGTGTGCAGACCAAATTAAGCAGATGCGAATTAGCTATTGTGGTTGGTGGTGTCTAGTGAAGTAAGAGATTGGTTGGATGAAAAACGGTGATAAGAGGGAGGACCCTGCAAATGACGGGGTGTGAATGCAGTAAAAGATGCATAGTTAAATGAGGTTGCTGATGTGTGTCCGGTAAAAACAGTTTTGACTAAGTTGAAGTGCCTGCAGATAATCTAGACAGGCTTAAGGATGAGTTTGAAAGGTATTCAGGCGTAGCCCATCAGCAGAGATGACGCAGTAAGCTGTAGGTGTCGCTTTTGTGCTGGTATTGTAGCAGAATGTGAAAAATCAATTGATGACAATATGTATTGGACGACAAACTAAAAAAATTGCAGAATTGGTGACCGTTGCGATCCGGCATGGCTTCACAAGGAGAAAGAGAACAATAAAGAAATTACAAAATATGCAGCAAACAGTAATAGGAAAAGGGCGGGGAGCCCTTCAAAGAGGGGAACAAAGGAGGGAGTCAACAGGAGGAGAGGGCGTAGGGAGAGCGGGAAGGAGTAATGTAAGGGACAGAAGAGAGGATTTTACTTGTGGTCAGACGAAGCATTGGTAGTGAAACCGTCCGAGTACATTGTCTAGTGTACCAAATCATGCTCACCCACCCGAATTTCACCAAGTTACTAAAAATTCCTCTTCTGAATGTTAGTACAGCCATAGAGTTTCTGACTGTGTCATAAAAACCCTTATCCCAGAAGGGCATAAAGGTTCTTATGTAGATCACCTTATTCATCGTAAATGCACCACTTACCTCACTGACACCGACGCTAATCATTCTCCCCAAAAAATCTCTGAGTTTCCCTCATTAATTTTATTGTACTGGTCCATTTTGGCCAGATGGTATTTCTAACTAAAGAGTTTCCCATCATATCTCTGACCCCGTCTCGATCTCACTCAGACCTATCACAGATGAGCAATCCTTTCTGTTCAGTCCTACTTTACTAGCCAATTTGTTAGGGAGAAATATTTTTGTAAACTGAATTGTCCTGTGTTTTGCACCACAAGTGGAGTGGAGTCATTGGGTTCTCTACGACTACCTCAGCGGGGCATCATGTGTTCCCTGTACATTCTACTGCAATATCTATGATATGGTGCCTTCTATTGCGATATCTTACTATAAGAGTGACATTTTTCTTTATATATACTAAATTGCTTAATGTATCCTACGAGTGATTCTCGTTGTAAAGCGCTCCAATACCTTTGGGTCTGGTTAGTGCTATATAAAACTCATAATTAATTCATTATTAATTAATTTGAATGAATTACTTTCATATACCCCTGCAAATTGAGAATGAAGTTCTCACTCTTCTATGTGGGAACAATAATTGTTAATCTACTGTGAATAGCAATGAAATATCTCTAGATTTAACCAATTTGCTTTCCCTCTTACAGCCCACATCATGGTCCACAAGGGTCAATAATGTGGGGTACATATCTTCGATTCATTCTGTGAAAAGGAACCTTAACCAGCAGATACAGCTACTCAGGATACCTCAGTACACACTGAAATCTGATAGGTGATTTGCGTAATCAGGAAGTTCATGTGCCTATTGTCACTGATTTTGATAGAACGCAAAGTGGGCAAAACCAACATTTAGAGGTTTGTGCAGGATTTGTACACAGTAAGGGGCTTATTAGGATTGTGGATTTTCCACATCCTCTGGGCCGGCGGAAGCCACCGCCGGTCCGGAGGATGCGGAAAATCCGCAGCGGACCCACCACCACATTAGGATGGCTGGTGGGTCCTGGTTTCCGTCCGCAGCTTTTCCGCCGCGGTTGGCTTACGGAAAAGCACTAATATGGTGACGATGTCTCGCAGACACCGTCAGCCAGATTAGGATGGGCTCTGATACATGCTTTTCAGCGGCGGCTTTTCCGCCGTGGAAAAGCATGTGTAACTTCACTGCGGGGGCCCGTTGCGGGCCCCCTAGGTGAAGGTGGGGTGGGGGGTGCACATGGGGGGGTACCTATGGTACCCCCTACATTTGTATGCAGAAAGCGGCAGGCACTGCGCGGTGCCTGCCACTTTCTACATGCAAATGCAATGCGTGCATTTTTAACATTGCTGCGGGTGCAGCTTGAAGCCGCACCCGCTGCAATCCTAATTGCACAGGAGGGAACTCCGCATGCCATGCGGAGGTTCCCTCCTACTCTGGGGTCGCGGATGGACGCAAGTCCGTCCGCGATCCTAATCGGCCCCTAAATATTGTGGGTATCCCCATCTCCCCTATGGTTCCCAACCCTGCCATCATATTTTCCTGCATCTCGGTGAATGCCCAATGATTTACCATAGTTCACCACTGTTCTGCCTCCCTCTCAATCTCCATCCACAAAGACAGTTAGTTCCTCTTAGCATTCTCATTTCGAAGGTCTCATTTTCATGGAGGAGTCTCAGCCAAGGATTTACAGAGTCTCCGTCAATTTTTTTCCAAGCTTTAGAGAATGCCCTGGTCACTTTGATTTTCCCCGTGTGCTCTATTTTGGTTCAGCACACTCTCAGCTTACTTTTGGCATCTGTAAATTTGGATGACTGCAAGGTGTACTCAATCTACCTCCTCACCCAATTGGTTTAAAAGGGGCACAAGGTTTCAAAAGAGAAAAGTCTTGTCTCCCCTGACTAGGATACCTTGGCTCTAAAATCTCCGCTGGTGAACAATCACATTGAAGCCATTCATAAATTGCCCCGTCTAATAACTGTTTCCTAGGTAAGTATTTTCTTGGGTATGGCAGGGTATTGTAGACAGGGTATCCTGAGTCCTAATCCAAGCCAATTTTTGGTAGTTGCAAAAGTCAAAGCAATAAATAAAGATGCACTTAAATTCTGCATTCATCTTGTCACATTTGCTGTGCTTCTAAGACAAAGGTCAAATGTCAGGCTATGTCTTCTGCCAAATTGCTGTTTGTATTGTAACATGGGGATTGGTATTTATAAACTCCTCTCACTTTGCTATCAGAGAAAGTAAATTAACTCTTTCGATGCTGAGGACGGAACCACTCCGTCATCAGCTGCGGTGGCGCTGTGCTGATGACGGAGCAGTTCCGTCATGGCCCACTCGCAGCGCCTGCGCGGATTCCGCAGCGTTCCATTGAGCGGGCGGGGCCATGACGGAACCGCTCCGTCATGAGCACAGCCCAACAGCGGCTGGTAACGGAGCGGTTCCGTCACCAGCATGCGCCCGCCGCGCGGCCGCTCTGCCCCCTTAGCACTGCGGCGGAATAGCCGCTGCAGCGATGTGGTTAAAGTGGATTGTGTGACAACCTTGCTGGGGTATGGGGTAGAGTGAAAGGAAAGACTGTTTAATGTAGTTTTTTGTAACACACAACAGAACGTAAATACATGTAAAGAGTCTGCAAACATTCACCAGTTAGTAAAGCAAAAATAAAGTAATTTTTTTGTAATTCTGAAATGTGATGGAAACAAAGATTTTCATAGGATCAAAGCAAATCAAAATACTTTACTTGGTGATACACACATGATAAATATTACCTAAAACCTGGTTTTCACACATTATCATTTTTCTGCAATATAATTTTATCAGTAAAACTGTATGTCTTTACAAATTTAGTAAGAGCAAACAAAGAAAGTGTACCACAACCTCCAATATTTTGAAAAATTATTTAAACAGAATAAACGGAAATCAATACGTGTATCCTAGCCATCTATTTAGGCTGATTAGTTTTAATTATTCAACATATTAGAAAAGAGGGACATGTAATCACTCAACAGAGAATCCATTTTAGTGAAGTTACACTAACAATACATACAGACAAAAAAGATAATTGCCACAAATTAATTGCACGAATACAAAATCATTTACAAAAAATTAATCAAACGTAAAATCACAGTAACATTAGAAATACAATACACAGTGAGACAATTAGAATATGAAAAAATAGAATCAGTTTTGCATAATAAACAATTCGTCATTTAGCAAAAAACCGCTATATACAATAGCAACTACAAATTTTACGCAGAGTGTCCTCTTGACAAGATTCAGGCTATACTCAATATTAGTGGCCGACGCGTTTCAAGTACCGGTTTTTTCAATTACCGGACTCTCATCAGGGCAGGATAAGTCTTTACGTGATAAACCAACTGTTTAAGATAGAAAAAACAAAAACTGATTCGAACTGGACTTCCTCAAAACGTCTTTAAACAATAAGACACATGTATTTAGACAAAACATGATTTTTGAGGCAAGAAATAATTATTCTTACCTGGTCATTGACCAGCGGTAAGCTAAGGACCTTCTAATGTGCGTTCAAGCGGTACTCGCCTGTAAAGTGACAAGGCAACAAGAGGCTAAGTCAAATTGTTTATAGCCCAGGGGATTCAATCGGCCTTAGTAAAAGAAAAAATGGTTTTTACCTACAAAGGGCTGACATCGGGCGTGTGTTCTCCACTCTTATAATGTATGCGGATGCAGTCGTGGCATATTTAAAATCTAGCAAGGAGCAAAAGGAGTAGCAATGAGACATTTAATCATCGAGTGTTGAATTAAAACAACTCGCGCTCACCAGAAATAAACTTACTTGGAAATATTGCTGGTTTGTGCAGGGGAGCCACGGTTTGAAAAATGCGCGGTTAGGCGCCGGTAGAAGGATCTGAAACACGGGAGATACGAGCGTGTTAAAAGTCGGGGCCGCTTAATGGTGCAGAATAAAACGCTTTAACGCGTCGGCCTCTCGACCGGGATACAAGGACCCGCTTACCTTCTACTTAAGTATCCGAAAGGAGAAATTACATCCACGGGCAGCGTGAAGACGAGCCTGCAGCTTGTCGTCTCCAAAACCTCATAACCGCAAGATCACATGACCATGGCCACTTAGCCTCTTGTTGCCTTGTCACTTTACAGGCGAGTACCGCTTGAACGCACATTAGAAGGTCCTTAGCTTACCGCTGGTCAATGACCAGGTAAGAATAATTATTTCTTGCCTCAAAAATCATGTTTTGTCTAAATACATGTGTCTTATTGTTTAAAGACGTTTTGAGGAAGTCCAGTTCGAATCAGTTTTTGTTTTTTCTATCTTAAACAGTTGGTTTATCACGTAAAGACTTATCCTGCCCTGATGAGAGTCCGGTAATTGAAAAAACCGGTACTTGAAACGCGTCGGCCACTAATATTGAGTATAGCCTGAATCTTGTCAAGAGGACACTCTGCGTAAAATTTGTAGTTGCTATTGTATATAGCGGTTTTTTGCTAAATGACGAATTGTTTATTATGCAAAACTGATTCTATTTTTTCATATTCTAATTGTCTCACTGTGTATTGTATTTCTAATGTTACTGTGATTTTACGTTTGATTAATTTTTTGTAAATGATTTTGTATTCGTGCAATTAATTTGTGGCAATTATCTTTTTTGTCTGTATGTATTGTTAGTGTAACTTCACTAAAATGGATTCTCTGTTGAGTGATTACATGTCCCTCTTTTCTAATATGTTGAATAATTAAAACTAATCAGCCTAAATAGATGGCTAGGATACACGTATTGATTTCCGTTTATTCTGTTTAAATAATTTTTCAAAATATTGGAGGTTGTGGTACACTTTCTTTGTTTGCTCTTGCTAATCGGCCCTACCCTCCCTCCTTAACCTCGATGGGCCAAACCCCTTCCTTGTACAAATTTACAAATTTAGTAGCCATTTCAATGAAAAATATGCTGTCTGTAAAAATGACAGTCCACTACCAAATGATGCTTTAGGTACATTAACAAATCACCTGCCTCATGTCCATTAAAGGTAAGTGTGCCGGGAAAGTTTGTTGTTCTAAAAACTGTGTTGCAGTTCTAAAGATTTTGGGAAGCACTGCTGTAGACAATGGATCCTGGAATATTCCATTATGGCTCATTCCTTGCAAAGTTATGTTAGAAAGGACATCCCCGAACTCTTGCAGTGTTCTAAAGATGCCAAAAATGCATTTCTACAAACAAAACAGGCAGCAGCTTCTCCTCTCAGTCTGTGACTTCAAGATTATGCTAAACAGTTTACTTTGTACCATGAATACAATAATTTTTTCTTGGAATATTGGTCCAGGGCCATGGGGATCAGAAAATGCCAGTGGCTAGCTATTTTGCAAACTTCGAATGAGTGGTGGCTGGGCTTCCCGTATGTCTTCGCTCTGTGGTTACCTCTGCTTACCTTGTTGAAGCCTCTGAAAACATTGTATTGAATTCCTCTTTTATTTTATTGTGGATGTGCCCCATGAAGATCTGCCCTTCTTTCTACCACCAAAACCCAGCACCTCTCCACAGCCAGACTGTCCTGGTATGCTATTTCATTGTTATCTGCTTCACACATTACACTTCACCACTGTCCATCCGTGAATCCCATCTTTGGAGAGTGAGAACGCTATGATTGCTTTATTGTCACCACTCATGTCACTAAGTTCTAACGTTAACCTAATTGACATCCCCATTCCCATTTGTGATTTGATATACTTTGTTGATGGATCTATTCTCACAAAATATGAAGATGTCCTGCTTTAGGTTGTGGTGTATATACTCTATATCTGCCTGTGGAAAGCTGTTGCTTACCAAATGTTAAATCTGGATCTTGGTCGAATAAATCTTCATTGTATTTCAAGAGGGTAAAAAAAAACTCAACTGTGCCAACCCTGTCCTTGAGCGGGGCCGCCACTCTGTCTATGTGAATAACTCCTATGTACTAATTATTGAGAAATACGGTCAAATTATTAATCTCTCTTCATGCTGGATCTGTACATACCTGCCTGTTGATGTGTGGAAATGTGCCTTTGATCAGAGCACCCATTGATATTAACAAAACTTGTCTTGCTTTGTTCTATGATGGGAACAGGCTGCCAGGATATGCTGCCATCTTCCCCCAGTCTTTCCAAGAACTTGATAAGCACAACAGTTCTCTTCACCATCACTGACCCAATGTTACTCGTCTTGCAATGTCAGAAGGGCGATGGTTAGTGAGTACCGCAAAGCAAATAACCAAAGTGTTGTTGGGAGCCGGAGTGAGTGTGACACTGTAGTCGAGCCCAAAAGCTTTCAATCTCCACTGTATGAACACAGACTCACTACTGGTATGGTCTTTCACAAACGTCAACATAAAGAAGAATATGTTCAATTGGTCTTTGGAACTAAAGCCTATCCCGACTGCCACAAGAGCGAGTTGGGGTTTGTTACTCTGGATCTGTCGTCAAGTCTATTCCAAATTCGGTCATTCACCTTCTTCAGAGTTGGCAGACCACTGTGAGATCTCCGAAACAAACCGATTCTTCTCCATCTTTTCCCCATGTACGGTCTAGCATTCTATTTAAGAAACTAAATGCAATGCTACTAGAAGTAGCGAATGCAACTGCTGTTGCTTTGAGGTTGATATTGATCAGTTAGATGCCCAGAAAACCATGCTTTTACAAATCAGAAAGGCCTTACTCTACCCCCTAGCAACCAAAGGGGTGGTCTGTGCAACAGTATAAACTGATAGAGCTATTAACAAAGATAAGCTATATTTGTCACTAATTTACACAAGTAAATTTACTCATACGCTTTTGACTTTGACCTATTCACAAAATCCGAGTGTAAAGTAATCCAAAATGTAGACTTAAATGTCTACATTCCTTGAGAAAGGGGTTGGACTTTAACAGTAGTAACTTAAGCACCAAACATAGCCAGCCCCTGGAACTGCAACACCCACCCATAGAAACTAATGGAGACAGGGGCTTAAATGTAAACCAATTTGAAATAATGTTAATTTAACCCCTCCCCTGCTGATGATGGAACCGCTCCGTCATCAGCTACAGTTGGGCTGTGCTGATGACGGAGCGGTTCCGTCATGGCCCGGCCCCCGCGCGGCGCTGATTTCGCGCCTGCGCGGCAGTTTTAATGAGCGGGGCGGGTCATGACGGAACTGCTCCGTCACCAGCATAGCTCAACCGCAGCTGGTGACGGAGCGGTTCTGTCACCAGCATGCGGCGGCCGCCCCGCCCCTTTAGCGCTGCGGCGGAATAGCCGCCGCAGCGAAAGGGTTAAATTACAATATTTTTGTGTTAATTAATAATGGAAATTAATGACATGTTTTTTTATGTAAACATTCACCAGTTAGAAAAGCAAAAATGAAGTACTGTTTTTGTAATTCTGAAATGTGATGGAAACAAAGCTTTACATAGGGTCAGAGCAAATCAAAACACTTTACTTGGTGATACAAACATGATAAATATTCACTGAAACCTCATTTCCACACATTATCATTTGTGTGCAATATAGTTTGATCCGTAAAACTGTGCGTCTTTACAAATGCAGTGGCAATTTCAATGGAAAATGTGATTTGAGTAAATGACAGTGCACTACCAAATGATGCTTTAAGTACATTAACAAATCATCTGCCTTATATCCATTAAAGGTAGGTGCGTCGCAAAAGTTTGTTGTTCTAAAAACTGTGTCGCTGTTCTAAAGATTTTGGGAATCACTGCAGTGGCCAATGGATCCTGGACTATTCTGAAATGGCAACTCCCTTGCAAAGTCATGTTAGAAAGCCCCCCCTCGGACTCTTGCAGCGGTCTAAAGAGGCCAAAAATGCAATTCTACAAATAAAACAGGTAGCTTCTGCTCTCACTTTGAGACTTCAAGATTATGCTAAACCGTTTACTTTGTATTGTCATGATTGGAATGGTTTTGCCCAGGGGGTATTGATCCAGGGTCATGGGGATCAGAAAAAGCCAGTGGCTTGCTATTTTGCACCCTTGGACTGAGTGGTGGTTGGTCTACCCTGTCTCCACTCTTTGGCCACCTTTGCACACTTTGTTGAAGACTCTGAAAACATTCTTTTGAATTCTTCCTTTATTGTTGCTGTGCCCCATACAGTTTTTGCCCTTCTTTCTACCACTAAAACCCAGCATCTTTCCACAGCCAGACTGTCCTGGTATGATATTTCATTGTTTGCGTCACACATTACTCTTGATCACTGTCCATCCATAAATCCCATTTCTCTGATGCCCACCTTTGGACAGTGATAAAGCTATGATTGCTTAATTGTCAGCACCCAGGTCACCGCTCTGAGAGTCCACTGCATAAAGGAAGCCTCTTGCAACGGAGTTGGGGGGAATTATACCACTTCCCCTGGGATCACAGCTTACTGGACTTTGGACACAGCTATTACTCGTCTACCAGTTTGTTCACCCGTCACCCTACCCTTCTTCGTTCATGCTGTGTCTCTCATCCCCCTCCTCTTTCCCTCCTTCATTCGCTGTCTACTTCCCCTGCTCCTACCCCCTCTCCCCTGAATTCTCTCCCCTTATGCATATTGTCCTTATTGCTTGTCTCGACCTAACATGTAACTATGTAGCTATGCTCTAATAACTGTGTAACCATGTAACCTGCAACTATGGTCTGATACTCATCTAAAGCGCTCTGATACCTCCGGGTCTAACCAGTGCTATATAAAACCTTTCAAATAAAAAATAAATAAATAAACTAAGTTCTAATGTTGACCTAACCGCATCCCCATTCCCAACTGTGATTTGATATATGTTGTTGATCGATCTATTCTCAGAAATGATGATGATGTCCTGTTTTCAGGTTATGGTGTATATAGTGTATATCTGCTTGTGAAAAGCTGTTGCTTACCAAATGTAAAATCTGCCCAAGTGAATGAGCTTGTTGCACTTATTCGCACCTGCATCCTGGCAAAGAAAAGATTATAATTATGTACATGGACTCAAAGTAGGCATTTGGAGTAACATGCCTTTGGGCTCTTTTGGATGCAAAGGGGATTTTAGTATCTGCTGAAACCCCATAAGGAATAACAATATGTACAAAACATACTCAGTGCTCTGATATCACCTAAGGACATATTAGAGGTTATGCTACCCATCAATATCCTAATGATGAGGTACCGAAAGGAAATGCCCTAGCTGATTCAGCTACTAGAAAAGTCAGGTTGTTTGAAAATGCTGATGTTTCATGTATATGTAGAGACCAATTACTTTCCTGTACTTCTCTGAATATTTGTTTCTGTTGCTGTAACGAGCCTTTGAGAATGAGAAACTGGGGGTCTCTAGTTGTCAGAGGTAGGTACCACTGGCCAATTAGGGACCCTTGCTTCTAGTCAGGGTAAGGAGGAAACCCTCTGAGATAACCCCTGCTCACCCCCTTGGTAGCCTGGCACGAGCAGTCAAGGCTTATCAAAGGCAATGTGTAAAGTATTTGTACCAAAGCTCACAGTAACACAGTGAAAACACCACAAACTGACTCCACAACAGTTTAGAAAAATAAAGATATTTAATGTAAACTACACAAGACCAAAACAACAAAAATCCAACATACACAGTTCAAGATTATGGTTGCAAAAGAGTTCTTAAAGTTGCGATAAAATAATCCACAGTTGGGTAAAAAGTTCACAGTTGTGTCACGTTTAGCCAACAGTACCTTTAAATGCGACAACGTTCAAAAACAGAAGCTCTTGCGGTGGAAAACAAGCGATGTGTCACTCCTGAGACCCTGGTGGAGGCGATGCGACAACCCCGCTGGATGTAGCAGGCGTGTTGCGGTGACTAAAGTCTGTATGGGGAGGGAGGCGATAGCTTGAATGAATTCCGGTGCGGTGGTTCCGTAGGGAAAAAGCTCGCAAAGGCACGATGCGATGATCTTTGGGGCTGCGATGATCTTTTGGGCTGCGACGATCTCCGGGGCTGCGACGATCTCTGGAGCAACGATGCGCGGTCCAGCGGCGATCTTCCTCTCACAGCTCCTCGATGCAATGACTCTGCGATGATGTTCGCAGCGACGTGATGCGGTCCGCAAGCAAGCGGTACGACGATCTCACCCAGTGACGACAGGCTCTGCGACGACACTCGCAGCGATGGTATTCTTCCCGCACTGGACTGGTACGTCCCGCAAACGAAGGATTCAACAACTCTGGCAGCGGCAACAGGCGCTGCGAAGATCTCGGCCTTCGTAGCGGCGGGAATTCCTTCGCATTGACGGCGAGCGATGCGATAAAACTTGCAGAAAGTCTTTAAAAACTTGGTTTCCAGCTTCCCAACACAGGCACAACTTCTAGAGGCACCACACATGGGCCACGCACTCCAGGAAGAACAGATCTCTCTCAGCAGAGTTCAGGGAAGCTGGGGGTGAAGTCCTTTTGTTTCTGGGACTTCTAAACAGGAAGCCAGCTCTTCTTCAGGCCCTTGGAGATTCTTTCAAGGAAGGGGACACAGCACAAAGCAAAGTCCTTCCCCTCTCCTTGGCAGCAAAGCAACAGCAGGTCAGTCCAGCAGAGCAACAGCAGGACATTCTTTCTTCTTCCGTTTCAGCTTTCTCCTTGGCAGAGGTTCCTTCTTGATTCCAGGATGATCTAATTTTCTGTAGTCAGGGGTCCTGTACTTATACCCCTAAAAGTCTTTGATCCCTTTGTGCAGGAGGGCTCTGAGCCCGGTCTGAACCAGTTCTGGGTGTTCCTTGAGCACTTTGTTTTCCTGGCCTCTCCTTTCCTTTCAGGGAGAGGGGCAGGGTCATCAGCCGCCCAGCAGGAGGTGGAGCCAGCATTGTGGAAGGCAGGCACAGCCCTATTCAGGCCCAGGTGCTATCCCCTCCCACTACTCTATTCAGTTCAGGGATGGCCCACTAGGACTCTGGGAGCCACCCAGCCCCTGCCCCTGACAAACCAGACAGTCAATTCACAAACAGGCCAAGACACACATAAAGGACAGACAAGAGAACAGCAACTTTCTAAAAGTGCTGTTCTCAAACACAGGATTTTAAAAACATCTTTCCTAAAAGATGTGTTATTAAATTCTGAGTTCAGGGATACCAGACTTTTATGTCCTACCTTGCTCCTTTGGGAAGATATGCTGGTAGCCACTGTAGCCAGCATTCCCCATGATAGCCTATGGGCAAGGTAGCCTTACAATAGTAAAAAACGCAAATGGCTGTAATTCACTACCAGAGCATGCCACCTGCACCATTACATGCTCTACCTTTCACATAAACTGCACCCTGCCCAAGGGGGTACATTGGGCCTTCCATAGGGGTGACCAATGTGTACAGAAAGTGAAGGGTTAGGCCTGGTCAGTGGGGACACTGACCAGGAGGACATGGCAGTTCAAAGACTGCACAAAGGCGCTGCGGTGGCAGGCCTGAGACATCATTTTAGGGCTACTCATGTGGGTGGCACAATCAGTGCTGCATGCCCACTAGTAGCATTTGTTATCACCAGCCCTGGCACAATTAGTGCACATTACTAGGGACTTCTTGGTGACACAAATATGCCAATCATGGATAACCAATCACAATAACAATTTACACAGGGAGCACTTGCACTTTGACACTGAACAGCAGTGGCAAAGTGCCCAAAGCATCTAAAATACAGGAGGTAGAGGCAAAAAGATAGGGGGAAACCACACCAAAGATGCCAGGTCTACCACGTGTCCCCTCCAGCTGAAAATGGGGAGAACTACCCGCCCTCTTGGGAGTTCTCTTCACTCAGGCAGAAAGACCTGGACAGACCATCAGCATTGGTGTGTTCTGTGCCAGGGCGGTGTTCCACCTTTCTCCTGTAGGGAGATGGACCACCTCAACAGTTTTGGGTTCTCACCCCTCATCTGCATTAACCATCTGAGGGGCCTGTGGTCTGTCTGAACACGGAAGTGAGTCCCAAACAGGTAGGGCCTCAGCTTCTCCAGAGCCCACACCACAACAAAAGCTTCCCTTTCAATTGCACTCCAACTCTGTTCCCTGGGGAGTAGCCTCCAACTAATGAAAGCTACAGGTTGGTCCCAGCCCTCTTCGGTGATCTGTGAGAGTACTGCTCCCACACCATGCTCTGAAACGTCTGTCTGCACTATGAACTCACTGGAGAAGTCAGGTGCCTTGAGCACCGGTGCTGTGCACATGGCAGTCTTCAGGGTATCAAAAGCAGTTTGGCAGGCTTCGGTCCAATTCACTTTCCTGGGCTGCTTCTTAGAAGTCAGCTCTGTCAAGGGGGCAACGATGGTGCCATATCCCTTAACAAATCGTCTGTAATACCCGGTGATACCTAAAAAGGCGCTCACCTCTGTCTGGGTCTTGGGGGGCTCCCAAGCCAGAATGGTATCAATCTTCAACTGCAGGGGCGCCACCTGGCCGTTCCCCACCTGGAGCCCCAAATACACCACAGATTCCTGCCCTATCTGGCACTTGCTGGCCTTGATTTTGAGGCCTGCCCTTTGCACTCGTCTTGCACTGCCAGAAAGGAGTAGGATGATTAGTCAGTACCGCGAAGCAAACAACAAAAGTGTTGCTGGGAGTCAAAGTAAGTGTGAAACTGTACCAGAGACCAAAAGCTTTCAATCTCCACTGTAAGAACACAGACTCACCACTGGTATTATGTTTCACAAACATCAACATAAAGAAGAATATGTTCAATTAGTCTTTGGAACTAAAGCCTATCTTGCCACAAGAGTGAGTTGGAGTTTGTTACTCTGGATCGTCAGCGCTATTCCACATTCAGTCATTCACCTTCTTCGGAGTTAGGAGACAGCTGTGAGATCTGAGAAACACACATATTCTTCTCCATTGTTTCCCATGTACAATCTAGGGCATTCTATTCAAGAAAATTAATGCAATGCTACTAGAAGTAGAGAATACAACAGATTTTCCTTTGCGGTTGATACTGATCAGTTAGATGCCCCGAAAACCATTTTCTTTCGAAATAGAAAGTCTTTCTCTACCTCCTAGCATCCAAAGTATCTGTATGTGCAACAGCAGATACTGACAGAGCTATTCACAAAGATCATTTATACTTGTCAGTAATTTACACAGTTAAATTTACTCTTACACTTTTGACTTTAGCCTATTTCCAAAATCAGAGTGTAAAGTAACTCAAAAGGATAGACTTACATGTCTCCAGCCCTTGAGAAAGGGGTTGGAGTCGAGCAGTAGTAAGTTTAGCAGCAAACCTAGCCAGCCCCTGGAACTGCCACACCTACTCATAGAAACTAATGAAGACAGGGGCTTGAATGTAAACCCAGATAGGAAATAATGTTAATTTAAAATAAATAAAAATATGTTTATGTTAAACAATAACGGAAATTAATGTTATTTGTTTAATGTGGAAACTAAAGAAAAAAAACTACAGCCCTAAAAAATATTAAATAATACAAATATATAAAATTACATTAAAATTATTTTTGCCAAATTTAAATTAAAAAATAAATGACCAATTAAACTAAAAGTATGTTTATTATGCATAAAGAATCGTTAAAAGGGCGAACAACAGCGACGGCTCGTGGAGGGAGTTACGGTGGGGCAGGAGGGCGGGGAGGGGGAGGGGCAGGGCGGAGGTTGCTAAAAACCGGCATATGGATAATTGCAGGTAAGTAAACAATTCAATTAATAAAACGAATTTCGTAGCTCGCACTGCATTGCATTTTGCGATGCAAGGCGCACTACGAAATTCGTTTTATTAATTAAATTGTTTACTTACCTGCAATTATCCATATGCCGGTTTTTAGCAACCTCCACCCTGCCCCTCCCCCTTCCCACCCTCCTGCCCCACCGTAACTCCCTCCACGAGCCGTCGCTGGCGAACAACCATCTCAACGCATGCTCTACAACGCATGCGTTTACATCGTGTGCCGTCACAACGCACGCGACATTACGACGTGTGCGTTCACTACGCACGCTATTAGATCTTACACGACGTTACAACGCATGCTTTTACATCGACGGAACGGGCTCCGGGAAGATCGTGCACCAGGACGGGGAGACAATGCTGGAACCATGACGAGAGACCGGTAAGGACGACGCTGGACTCGCAGTGTTTTTGGGTTTAGGGTTGAGGAAGTAGTATATTGTAGTATTTTAGGCTTTAGGGCTTAGGGTTGAGGATGTAGTTTATGGTAGTGCTTTAGGTTAAGAGTGGTGTAGGGTACTGCTATTGGTTTAAGGGTTAGGGCTTAGGGTTAAGAGTTTTGTAGGGTACTGTTTTTGGCTTTAGGGCTTAGGGTTTAGGGTTAATAGTAGTGTAGGGTACTGTTTTTGGCTTTATGGTTAGGTCTTAGGGTTGAGGTCATATTGTAGGGTTGTTTTATAGGCTTTAGTGTTTAGGGCTTAAGGCTTACCGTTGAGGGTAGTGTCAGGGGGTCATACTGTGTTTGGTAGGTTCCTATATTAGTGTTTGAGGGCCATTAGGGGGGGATTTTGCGATGTCATTGAATGTGTGGTATTTGTGTGCGTTGAAAAGGTATTTTACATGCATGTGAAGGGGAATGTTACGTCATGGTTTGCGTGGTAAATGCATGCGATGTAAAAAATGCGATGTAATGGCATTCGTTGTTTTTGTTTGCGGTCTATCATCATACATTTGCTAAAAGTGATGTACGTGGGGGCGTGGCCAAGATGGCGGGGTGAGCGGACGCTTCTTCCCGCAGCTCCTCCAGCCCGACTAGGCCCGAGCCCTTTTTCGACAGCTTTTCTCCCCCCGCTGGAGTTCAGCGGCCGTGGGACGGGTGGCGGGGACCTTGGTGCGCACACCGGTGCAAAACTTTGGCCCCGAGCGCTTCCGCAGGAGCACATTCAGGGGCCGACAAGCTGGCTGCGGAGCGCCACTGAAGCGAAGTGGAGCGGATCACCGGCTGGGAGGCCTGGGTGGACCCCGGCGCCAGTGTCTGGTTGCTTGGCGCGGAGTTTGCTTGCCTACTCGCATTGGCTTGTGCCCTGTCTGGTATACCGGATGATTAGCCATCGCGAGGTGCCGAGAAGAGAGACGCCTGTTATCTGAACATGGAGGCGCTTGGGTCTGCGGCAGTAGCCTGATACACTGCGTGTGCCTCGGCCCTGTCACCGGTTTGGGACGGTGCTCAGGAGTGAGGGCCAGGTCATTCGACCCTTCTGCGTCTCGGCGAGTCCAGAGGGGACTCATTTCTGGGACACTGACTCTCTGCACGGCCTCGGCAGTGCCATCGGACTCGGAAGGTCTGCCCGGCTACGCCCAGCCGCCATCTTGTCTTCACGGCAGCGGTGACGAAGACCTCCTACAGTGCCGTCTTGGAACAATTCCTGCACCCCTGGCCCTGAACAGAACGCTCGTCCTGGGAGATGCCGCGGACCGGGTGGTCCTTGTGGTGGTCAGCGGCTTGGACTTTCGCTGGAGTGCGGGTCGACCTCCACGGCAGGGCCTGACCGCCATTTTGTCCTCGGTGGTACAGAACGCGTAGTGGTCCTATTGCTACAAACTCTCCCCTCGGTGGAGCCTTGCCCGTCGGTGGGGACTCAACGACACCAGGACCTGCTGCCAGTAGCTCGAGATCGCCTATTTGGTTGAGTAGAGTGCGGTGGTCCATAGTGTACGAATGTCGGGGAACCGGGGCGCGAAGAGAGGTGACCACACCCTACCGGACATGCTCAGCAGGGCCCAGCAGCAACGCGACAGGGCGCAACCATCCCCAAGCTCTTCCAGAACCACAGGAGAACCGGCCGGGGGTGAGCCCCCGTCACAAGATCCTTCATGGAGGACCTGTTCAGCTCTCTCAAGGCTGACTTTCAGACACTGAAGCAGGAGGTGGCCAGCGAAGTGCGAGAGGTCCGCAGGGAGGTGGAGGGCCTTTGTGAACGGATGGAAACGGTGGAGGCAGCAGCTCAGCGGAGGGACGAGGAGATTGTCCATTTACAGCAAGACGTTCTCCGCCTCAGGGAACAGCATGTCGAACTCCAGGCACACAATGAAGACCTGGAGAACAGGCCGAGACGAAATAACATTCGAGTCCGGGGTGTTCCGTCCACAGAAGAGGGAACTGATTTGGCTGGCTACCTGAAGGACATGTTCAGGGAGATCCTGGGTGAGCCCGCGGACTTCCCGATCCGGATTGATAGGGCCCATAGAGTCGGCCGACAGCGGCAGTCGACGGCGCCTCCTCCGGACATTCTGGCCTACCTCCCGGATTTCCCAGTAAAGGAACGCATAATGGCTGAGGCCCGCAAGAAACAGCCGCTGACCTTCCGTGAACGGCCTGTGGCGTTGTTTCAGGACCTGTCTGCCATCACACTGCAGAAGCGCAGGGCCTTCAAAATCGCGACGGACTTCCTAAGAGAGAATGAAACACCGTACCGTACTCTTGGGGACATCCCTTTCGCCTAATATTCCGCTGGAATGGCGTGCTGCACCAACTGCGTTCCTTGCAGGATGTCTGTGGTGTCCTGGGCCTCACGGAGGAGAGTGAAGCGACACCGGGCTGGAGGCGCCCTGATCGAGGAGGACGACGGCGGTCGACGAGGCGGAGATCGACGGCTAGTGCTGGAAGGCCGGACTCACCCACCATCAGGGCAGAAATGGCCAACGCTCTGAGAGAAGCGGCCAGGGACTCGGCCCCCACGAACGGAGTCGCCATGACGGCGTAGAATCGCTCCGGGGGGAGATGGACATAGCTTCTGCAACAACAGGTTTGGGGGTTGGAGGGGGGTCGGGGGAGAGGCGGGAAGAACGAGTGGCCGGACGTCCACTTTTTGTACTTTCCACGGACTTGTCTGTTTTGGGACATGACTGGGACAATGGGTTGTTCGAGTATGGGTGGGGAGTTGGCCAGTTGCCATGGGTTTGTTTTGAGGGGAGTTGGGGGTTGTTTGGGGGTAGAGGGGGCACCGTCCAGTATCTTACATGTCATTGCTTTGTCTTATTTTGCTTCTCCTGCACTGCTGTCCCATGCCCCTCCCCCGCTGATTGGGCACCCACGGCCTAGCACATACAGTCATTTTGGGATGTGTCGACACTGAAAATAGTGACCCTTAATGTTAAGGGTCTGAACAATCCGGTAAAGCGGAAGGCAATCTTATCTTTGCTGGAGGGGGCACAGGTAGACATATGCCTCCTGCAGGAGGCCCATTTACTACCACGGGATTGTCACAGGATGCGCTCTACCAAGTTTCCAACACAGTTCTTCTCCTCTGCTGCATCTAAGACCGCGGGGTGGCCATTTTGATAGCGAGTTCCTTCAGGGGGGAGGTGCTGTACAAATTCGCAGAACAGAAGGGGAGGCTATTAGCGTACCGCCTCAAGCTGGGGGACACAACGTTCACTATTGGCTCTTTGTATAGCCCGAATGACCACCAGGAGCGCTTTCTTGACTCGGCGCTGGTGGACGTGACTGCCTCCCCAGACAGACATATCATTTTAGGGGGTGATTTGAATATAGTTTTTGACTCCACACTCGATAGGTTCGCGCAGCGATACCCGCAGACTGGGGAACTCTCACAGGCTGGGAAGGCTCGAATCGCTGATATGGACCTGCATGATCTTTGGCGCACCCTTCACCCCACGAGTAGGGACTATACTTATTTTTCACATGCACACCGGACTTATGCACGGTTGGACCACTTATTGGTCAGCGGACCGATGTGTGCCTCCGCTACGGCGGCGGACATTGGGGTCCTGTCGTTGTCTGATCATGCGCCGGTCGTGGGCACATTTGCGCTTCCGCCGCCCCCCCCCCTCTCGTGGGGTGTGGCGTCTTAGAGACACCCTCCTACATAAAAAAACTAATGTGAAACACATTGAGGAAGCGATCCGGGAATATCAGGCACACAACGATAATTCGGACACCTCACTAGCGACGCAGTGGGCGGCATTGAAGGCGGTTCTCAGGGGGGAGTTCATTTCCATCTCCTCAGCAGAAAACAGGGAGAGACAGCGTAAGAGGGAGGAGCTGACTTCCCAGGTCCGAGAATTGGAACAGGTCCATCGCCGTACCGGAGCTCCTAGGGTGTGGAAACAGCTGAAGGCTGCCAGGAAGCTCTTGACGGCGTTGGACATGGATAGGGCGGAATACGCGGCGCTGCGTCTGAAACACGCGTTTTACACGGGTGGGGACAGGTGTGGCAAACTCTTGGCGAATAGGCTCCGAATAGCGCATCAGCGTAACGTGGTAAAGGAACTGCTTGGCTCTGATGGGTGGCGGTCTCTGACGGCGCGGCTGTGGTGGAGACGTTCCGTAGATTCTATGAGGCGCTTTACACGGGGGAACCCCCTTCGCCGCAGGATACAGCGGACTACTTGGAGTCAGTGGCCCTTCCGGCACTGGACCCAGCACAGGCGGAACACCTCGAACGCAGCATTCATGTGGAGGAGGTGATATCCGCTATAGCCAGGCTCAAACATGGGAAAGCCCCAGGCCCGGACGGTTACACGTCCCTGTTTTATAAAACCTTTTGCCCGGTTGTGGCTCCTATTCTTACCCGCCTATTTAACTCTTTCTCCGCGCCGGGGGCCATACCACCGGACCTGTTGAGGGCAACGGTCTCAGTGATCCCGAAACCTGGGAAGGACCGGGCCCTCTGCGGCTCGTACAGGCCTATCTCTCTCCTGAATGTTGACCCTAAATTATACACAGGGATTCTGGCGTCTAGGCTGGCCCTGCATCTACCGGGCTTGGTTGAGGCTGATCAGGCTGGTTTTGTCCCCGGCAGACTAACCGTCGATAACACCAAGAGGGTGGCGCACATTTTGGAGAAAGCCTCGCGGATCCCAGGCGAGAGGATGTTGCTGGCGGTAGATGCCGAGAAAGCATTCGATCGCGTTCACTGGCCTTATCTCGAGTAGGTGCTCCGGAAAATGGGTATTGGAGAAAAATTCTGCTCGATGGTCTTCAACTGTTACAAGTCCCCTTCGGCTACAGTGAGAGTTAATGGGTGCAGCTCCCGCAGCTTCGAGATAGAAAGGGGTACCAGGCAGGGATGTCCGCTTTCCCCCCTCCTCTTTGCTCTCTATATGGAGCCGTTTGCCCAGAGAATTCGCCAAAACCCAGATGCGATTGGGGTCAACATCGGGCAGTATGTCCATACGATCAGTCTCTATGCGGACGATGTCCTCTTGACCCTGGATGATCCAAGACGGGCCCTCCCGGCGTGTATTCAGGAACTAGACGCTTTTTCGAAAGTGGCGGGTTTTAAGATGAATATGGGCAAGTCAGTGGCCCTGGATGTGTCCCTGGCCGCGGATACAAGACAAGATTTGCAACGGCTCTTCCCCATGCAGTGGTCGTCCACCGTGGTGCCTTACCTGGGGATTCTGCTCGCACCGACGTTGCCAGCGATGGTAACGGCCAATTATGCCTCCCTTAGTAGGAAAATCAAGGAAGAGCTGGGCCGCTGGAGTAAAGGCCTGCTGTCCTGGCTCGGCAGGATTGCAGCGGTCAAGATGACGGTCCTGCCCCAGATCTTGTATCTCTTTCGAGCTTTGCCGCTCCAGCCACCTGCGGGATGGCTCAGACAGACGCCAGCTGACATTGCATGCTTCATCTGGCAGGGCCGCAAGCCGAGAATGAAGAGGGTTATCTCCATGCTGGCCCCTGAGGCGGGAGGCCTTGGCATCCCGGACCTCCGGAAATACTTCCAGGCGGCGCAGCTGCGCTACCTGGTAGAGTGGAGTAGGTGGGAATCCGACAAGCATTGGCTCTTTCAGGACCAGGCAGTGGCGGGGCGTCCCCTTCAGGAGGTGCCATTCTTGCGTCGGATTCATCGCCCCCCCAACCTATATGCTTCCTTCGTCACGCGGGTCCCCTTGAGGGTGTGGGATACGGTCAGTGAAGTTTGTGAACTCACCACGTTCCCCTCACCTTTCACGCCGATAGTGGACAACCCGGATTTCTCCCCCGGTATGGAACCAGGCGCCTTCTCACACTGGAGGGAAGCGGGTTGCCGAGCGCTCTTCCAGGTATATGGCTCTGAGGGAGTGGTCCCTTTTCAGCATTTGAAGCAGGAGTTCCAACTGCCTGAGACAGATAGATTACGATACATGCAGGTCAGGCACTGGGCGCTTCAATCTCAGGTGCGAGGCACTGCTGATCGCCAGATAACGCCGTACAAGCGGGGGTTGGCAACCTGCACCTCTGATGCTAAGCTGATTACGGACCTTTACAAATTCCTGCAACCCCCCCCAGTTTCATTTCTATAACCCGGGTAGGGAACGCTGGAATAGGGAACTGGGAAGGACGCTTAGTCATAAGGAGTGGGATCAGATTGTGCACCGGGCGAGACACTCTGCATATCACACAGACCTCACAGAAACACTCACCAAGGTGTCCACGTATTGGTATTATACCCGGAGAGGCTACACGAAATGAATAGGCATATTGGGAAAGAGTGCTGGAGAGGATGTGGTCGGGTGGGGACTCTCACACATGTACTTTGGGACTGCCCCTTGTTAGAGGCATACTGGAAGGAGATTATTGATGAGATAGATGTTCATTTTGAGATTGAATTGCCACGCTTCCCGGCGTATGTCCTACTGGGTCTACCGAATGGGCTGATGTACCCGCTGAAGTCTCGCAGGGGCAGGCAAATCGCGATAGCGCTGGGTTCGGCGATTCAGAACATCTTGATTCATTGGCGTACCACCACGGTCCCCTCCATCACGGACTGGCTACACAGGCTCTGGCATGTACTAGGTATGGAGAAATTGTCGCGTATGGTGGCGGGGGACGTGGAACAATTCGACGAGTTGTGGCAACCCTTTCATGCGCTCTTAACCACAGAATTCAGAGAACTCACCTGTCCGAGGTACCTTAGACTCCTGAAACTAACACCTCCGGTGATCCCAACTGACTAGGAGGACATGGGATGGGGGCTCACGGGGTGGGGGCGTGGTGGGGGGGCAGGATGCTTTACTGCCGAGTACTGGACGGGGGGTGGGTGGGAGGGTGTTGGGGTGAGTTGGGGTGTTTGGAGGGAGGGGTTCCGGGGGGTGGTGGAGTTGGTTTCTTGCATTTCTGCCTTTCACTTTCTGATCTGCTTGATGGTGGCAACCATGCTTAGCCCTTATTATTTCGCTCATTGACTTTTTTCCTCGCAGCAGCCTTGTCCGCCATCGCGCTCTTTGAATTTTACTCTGCTATTTTCATCGGAATGTATGTACCCCTACCCCTCATGTTCCCTTGCCTCCTATGTTTTTGCCTTAATAAAATGCTTTAAACCTAAAAGTGATGTACGTGATTAATTCAAAATAATTTAAGTAGTTAATGCAATTTATTGATATATTCATTCATTTTAAAATGCAAAACTATCGAAATATTTATAATACAGGAACCAGGAGCAATAAGACTTTGTGTAGACATGCACCTGCCTAACAAAGCTTTAAGGAGAGAAAGGCACATCACCCCGACCATAGATGAGATAGTAGCTGACATCAACGTGGCGAAATGGTTTTCAAAGGCAGACCTCAATTCTGGATACCATCAGCTGCTGCTGGATGAGGCAAGTCGTTATATTGCAACTTTCTCATCGCACATGGGGTTGCGGAGATTCAAACGGCTCAGTTTTGGAGTATTGTCTGAGGTACTTCAAGAAGCTATCCATGCTGCAACCGTTCCACAATATCAGACAGAGATGCAAAGTTTCTTGGGCATGGCAAACTATTGCTTCCGTTTCATATCCCACCTAGCAACAATCTCAGAGCCACTGAGGGCCCTCACAAAGAAGATACCATATGGCAGTGGGCCAGCAAGTGCATTTCAGGAAGTGAAAGCAATGCTACTGCAAGGTGCAAGAGTGTCATACTTCAAACCGGGAAGCCCCACGTAGCTCTTGGTGGATGTCAGTCTGGTTAGTCTAGGGGCAGTACTCCTTCAGCAGCATGCACATGAGGAATGGGTATCGATAGCATACGCAAGCAGAGCGCTAATGGCTGTAGAGACAAGGTACGCTCAAATTAAAAAGGAGGGGCTGGCCATTAGATGGGCGTGCCAGCATTTCAACTTCTACCTCTGCAGGCACAAGTTCAAAAAGATCACAGACCACAAGCTGTTAGTGCCACTGTTTGGGGAAACAGCAAGAAATGGACCTCCTTGTATCGAAAGATGGGCGGTGCAGCTCCAACACTATAACTTTGACGTAGTGTGTCAACAACCCAGTAGATTACCTGTCACGTCATCTCATGGCAGCGAACCAAGGCCATCAGCAAGATTTGGACAAAGGAGCCGAGTCTGCCTGCCCACGAGCCCTATCCCTGGAAAACATCATGGAGGCCACAAGAGGAGATGCCTGCCGGACGGCTGTCAAAGATACCAAGCGCGAACGTCGGTGGAAAATCTTCCTGGATGGTGTGAGTAGCTTGACGGAGAAGGGAAAAAAAGCCCGCACAGGCATCTGGCGGTGTCGAGACAAAATCAGTGAAAGCAGTAAAGAGATGGTCCTAAGAGGAACACAAATCATAATGCCAATCAGTTTGTAGAAGAGGACAGTGGAACTCGCTCACCAAGGTCATCACGAAAACCAAGGCGTGGCTGAGAGCTAAAGGTTCCCTCGGGTAGACCGGCTAGTCGAATAGCTGGTGAAGAGTTGGCACACATGCATTATTACCGGAGGGGACTCACCAGTGCCCTGGGTCATTACGGAAGCCCCCAGTACAGGCCGTGGGCCGCAGTAAGAATGGACTTCATAAGATTTCCCGACGGGAGGCTAACACTAGTCATGATAGACAGTCATTCAAAATTTTCCGGAGTTGAAGTTGTGCGATCCACGGCGTTTGAAGATGTCAAGCTTGTCATGTAGAGAACGATCGCCACATCATTGCAACATCAGACACAGAAGAGTGACCCCAATGGCCTCAAGCCAACGGGGAGGTCAAAAGATTTATGCGCACTATCAACATACCACTGAGGATTGGGGTTGATCAAAAAGAAGACCTGGAAGGATGTCTCCACCAATTTCGGAGAGCATATAGACAAACACCCCATAACACGACTGAATGTTTGCCAAGTAAACTCATGATGAAAAGGGCGGTGAGAGATATTGTACCAGTGAGTTAACACTGGACCCCTTGAGAGCTGGATGGTGAAACTGCCCAAGCAAAAAGGAAAAGAAACAATGCTCAAGCCAGCCAGAGTAGGAGAGCCTGAACGGCGGAGCTTTGCACAGGAGATAAGAGTGGTGGTAAGAGATAGACATCCGGGTGGAAGTTCAGAAAACTATTTGAGAGAGAACCCTGGGAAGTGGTAGATGTGCAAGGGACCATGATCACTGTTTAAAGAGGCGACTGGTGAGAAATGTGTCCTAGTTGAAGTAAATCACATCTCCGGTGGCAGAGCAAAGGAGTCTACTGGACAGTCTATGCAGGAAGAGACACCAAGGATGGGCGAAGAAGAGGCTAACGGAGAACCTGGGGAAGAAAGAGAAGGAACACGCCGGACTGTGGACACTCCCAGAGGTGTGAACACAAGGGCCACTCACCGGGATATCCTTATAGAAGGAGAGACAATCCACGACCCAGCCAAATGTTGAAAGACTTTATGTGTTGAACACCATGCTATCCAGGCAGATCACTGGATGCAGTGCATCTTTAATGTTATTTCATTAAAAAATATATATATTATTGGTTTGGAGGGATGTAGTGAGCAATCCGGCCACCTCCATACATTGTATCCACTCTCAACCTTCTGGGCCTGGCATGCACCAGTAGGTATAAACGTGCAGCCAGCGCTCGTGGCTGACAGCACTAACAGTAACTTGTTTGGTGTCCTGTTATTCAGCCTCCCCAAGAGTCCCCCATGTAATTCCGTCCCCCACTCACCATAGGCTCTTGTGAGGCCCCAGATCACCCCGATACTCTCAGTACACAGCTGTGCCGTTCCATTTAAAGCACTATACCGAGCATTTCAATATAAGCATGAAACCCTAACCTCCAATACACGGGTGACATATTACTAGTTATGCCTTTGGACCTATCAACAATGTATTTCAGTTTGCAAAAAAAGAGACATTAAACCTCAGTTCTAGTCCGGTAAGTGAAATGAAAAAAAGTTCACTTTCAAGTCCAAGCCTACTTTCCCCAAGGTAACCCTTTACGTATACGCATGCGCCGAAGTACACTTTATTTTTCGAGCTCCAGCAGCTGCGCACGCGCCTTTACTGAATTAGCCACGTGAAAACTGCCTGGTTTGGCTGCAGTTACTAAGAGCAACATGGCGGCGCCCAGGGTAGACAGCAACTCCGAAAAAGACAACCCCGAGGAAAAAAGTGAAGAAGAAGATACACAAGTTACCGAGAAGTTAGAGCGGCCCTTAAGAAGACGGACCAGGGCACACGGTGACGCACCTCCAGCCGTCGAAATGAAGCCCGCGCGGAGGAGGCGGGCTCATGGTGAACCGCTCACTGCCCAGGAGGCGGAGTCAGAGCAGAGGCGGGCCCGAAATGATTTCCCTCCAATGGAAGGGGTGGAACTACTACGCAGGAGGAAAATCCGAACTGACGTACCACCAGCCCAAGAGGAGGAGGAAGAGGCGGAGCCTAGCGCCTCGGGGAGGAGCAACGGCCAGCAGCACCCACCCTCTGATCTCCGGGGCGGCTATTGGCTGGTTAGGATTGTGCTGCTGAGGTCTATAGCCCTGATATACTGTGAGTCAGCACTTCTATACTAACTAGCTCTTTGTATTTTAATAGTGCTTAGAGATGCCTGAGCCATCAAATTAACACAGGAGCCATGCGTCCAAGGCCTGTGCCTGAACCGAGGCACGAAAACGTGTTGGCATGCAGTTCGTGCAACAAGTATCATACAAAAGAGATACACATGTTTACATTTTTTAGTAACTTTGTTTATCACGTTGAAGCAATTTGTCTTAGTAGAGCACATTAAATCACACCTACGGTTGCCATCTGTCCGGTTTTAATGAACTGCTGATACAAGTTAGAAAACTTACCTAAAGCTGGTATTTCCCCCCTTATTGGTAACGTACTCTAAACAGTAAATGTTAGAAGAAAATATTTTAAAATGTGTTCTGCAGCTGTCCAATTGACCCCTGATATTTTACTAAACACAGTCAGAAAGACCAGGTTAAGAATGAGAAAAGCGTACTTCATAAGAAGTTCCAGTCCTTTGCACAGTATAACTTAACCCCTTCGACACTGATGACGAGCTGGGCTCGTCATGGTGTGCCCGCTCGCACACTGATGACGAGCCCAGCTCGTCACGCAAAGTGCGATTTTGAAAAACCCAGCGCGCTAGCGGAATTCCGCTAGCGCGCATGCGGATAAACAGATGCCTGGTATTTTTTCTGGGGAAAGTGGCAACCCCAATCAAAGCATTGGAAGGCATTTATTTATTTATTTAATTTATAAACTTTTATATAGGGCGAACAAGTTCCCGAATGATATCAGAGCGCTTTACATTAGAAAGGAAGGACATTAATGCAAAATCAACATCAGGTAGGAGTAAAAACAGGAATGATCACAGATTACAAGACAATTGCAACATGGAGGGTTATAATAAACAGTTGTACATAAAAGTTATAAACGGAACATGCCCTTTGCACACTACAATATGAGTCAAAACATGGGTTTGTATATTATATAATCACAGTGCATTCATAACACAATTGCCAAGAAAATAGAAAACACAGTTCGTTCAGATTGAAGAACTCTTCTTTAATGGTTCTTCGTACACCAGGCTACACGTGTTTCGTCGCAAACGGAATGTGATTTCCGCGACTCCTCATGGCTTTCGGATATGAGAGGTATCGTTGAAGGTCGCAAAGCCGTTGATAATTCCGACCCAGCTTCGCTAAGGACCGGGCGTATATGTAGACTGTTCACTTCTGGGGCCCGTAAGTTTCGGGTGTAACAACCTGGTGTATTTTTAATCTTATGGTAGCTATCTGCCACAGTAGTAAGATCCTGTGATATGTGGTAGGGATAAAATAGGTCCTCCACGGCGGTCCTTTATGATTTCGTAAGGATCTGTAGCAGGCTGATTCTTTTTTTGAGACACGTGGAACGAGTATCTTCCCGTGTCCTAGGAAGCCCGGGTAGCCGGGACTTGCTGTCTACTCAGCGCTGCAGCTTCTGACGGGTGGGTTTTTCGTAAGTAAGTCCACCTATTCCTGTGTGATAGTGCTATTAAGCACCACACATCCCAATTCTTAAAATTAAGAATTCGGTATTTGTGATGTAGGTAAATAATAAGGAAAAAATACAGAATCGTTAATATTTCTTATTACAGAACCGGTAATACCGATTCGGTAATAAGGAATACCTATCCATTCATTCCTATGGGCTTGGAGGCCCACAGGAATGAATGTGAAGACATTCGGTGTTACAGATTCGGTATTACCGAATCAGTAATACCGGGAGGTATTTCAAGGGTTCCAGGGTGTCCAAAAAACACCCTGTTGCACCCCTGAAATGTGCATGTGTGCACATGTGGCACACATACATGGCCTAAGGGCATGGATGTGTGCCACATGGCACTTTTAAAAAAGCAAAAATGTGCTTTTTTTAAAGGAATTCGGTAATTACCACGAACTTGAAGTTGGTGGTAATTAACGAATTTCTAAGGCCCAAAAGCACTCTTAAAGGTATTACCGATTCCTTAAATGCAAGGCCATAAGGAATCAGTATTAAGGAATCAGTATTTACCGATTCCTTAATACCGAATCCTCCCTACATCACAAATGCACAAATACCGGCCGGTAACGGTGAAATTTAACTAATTTCACCGTTACCGACCGGTATTGGGCCACCTAAATTTGACCCTAAATGTCACTTCACTTTAACAAAAGTTTTTTTTCTATATTGCCCTCCCATCTCTTCCCAAAAGTTGGCATGTATGCAACAGCTTTGTTATGTTATGTTATGCAGCTTGTAAAGCGCATGGCTGTCCCAGCAAAGAGACGTCCCAGCGCAGGAGAGCAGGAAAGGAAAAAAGCAAGATGAAAAGTTACTGGAACAGCCATGTCTTTACTGCCTTTCTAAATATAAAATGATCAGAAATCCTCCTATTAGTAAGAGGCAATGAGTTCCATTAAGTAGGAGCCAATACCCTAAAAGAACGGCCTCCAGTTTTGGCTCTACGGAAGCGAGGCACATGCATCAAGTTAAGGAAATGGAACATAGTGGCGGCCCAAGCCATTGAGGATCGCAGGCAGGAGCTCGTCAGAACTTTATGCGTAATACAAAGCGCTTTGAACCTAATTCTCTGCTTCATGGGAAGCCAGTGGAGTTGACGCAGTATCCCTGAAACTGAACTGTACTTGGGCAGAGCAAATAGAGTGCGAGCTGCCGCATTCATAGTACGTTGAAGTCTATTTATCACAGATTTATTAGTCCCTAATAAGAGGCTGTTGCATTATTCTAACCTGGACATGATGGTCGCTTGAACACTTTGTTGTTCCTGATTAACGCATTTGATAGTGACGCACTAACCAAGGGATTGTATTGGTAAGAAGTTTATCAGTGACACATAGTTGAATCTCACCGACAACAATATTCTTTTATACCTTCACATTTTCACACCTTATACAACCTTATTGCTGAAATGTATAGACCTTGTATACTACTGAATTCCACCCACACAACAGAATATTTTGCTCCAGCACAGTTCTAAAAATGCACTTTTTGAGGATTTTAATCCTCCCACCATGATGGTGGGTTGCCACTTGTTTGAGTAGTGAAAAAACTATGGCAGCGTTCACAGATTTCACAAAACCAGAAGTGACTCAAGGTTGGTCATGTGAGGAGTATATTCTTCTGCTTTGCATCACAAGCTGTAATGCTGGAAGCTTTTAAGCATGTGTAGGCAGTGCATAGAATTCATACGTTGTTTTGTTCCCTTACTTGAAATATTACTGGTCCGTAAATTTGGGAATTTTTCAAGTGCACTGCATGTCATTCCTTTGCTTAACACTTCTTCTAAATGTAGTTATACTGAATTAAAAAACGTTCAAATAAGCACATAAATATGGATACCATTCGGCAGAGGTGCTTTGAAAGTGCACAATTCAACAAGTAATATGTATCCTCCACCATGTGCTAACAACCGGTATAGGACCACTAGATTTTTGGGCAGCAACCACTTGTAAGCTGTGCCACAAATTCAGCACAGTCGCTAAGAACCTACCTCTCATGCACCACCTCAGCTCCACATTAGTTGCAGATTACGTCTTCTTCCATTGTCAAGCCACCACATACCAACTCACCGTCAACATGGTATGGTCATGTCCCACGTCACAAACTACTTTGCTGCCTCCAACTTCCTTGCAGACAGGTTGTATGCCAGCAGGTGTCTAGGGAAATTTTACTTTAGCTTTTAGACCTGTTAACACTGGCTGTCCACCTAACAAGGCATCCAATCCTCATGTTCTCTGTATATAGGATTTGCAGTCCCAAGGGGAGCAATAAATGATCGAGCTACACTAGAAATTGTGTTCCAGATATAGGCATCTCTTTGCTGTTGCATCCCATGTGAAACATCACATTAGCATCCTGAAATCACATTATGGTTGAACGTTATGCAAATTATGGCCATAAATTAGTCTTGCTCTTCCTAAATGTTACATCTGAGAGAATGCTCCACTTTATACCAGCATGTTTCTTGAATTCCATAGCTGGAGCAATGACCCTTTGGTGGCACTTATCCAGCTAGAGGTCGCCGATAATGCAGGGGTGTGGAATTCCTATAGCCAGGCACCCAGGACATATTGTTTGAAGTCAAGGACAACAAGCTTTAAAGTTTATTTTGTCCTTGGGACAAGTAGATCAAACCCCTTGCAACACAAACTTTTCGGCTGCCAGTTTACAGTACCACATTATGGATCAGAGAAGGGCATTGTCTGCAATTGTGGTCATATTCAACCACATCTCACCACATCTGAAAGCTCTGAACTGGCTTCCTCTTGAAGCCAGAATCCAACTTAAACTGGCATGTATCACTCACAAGGCTCTAAAAACGAAATCCCCTGCTTTTCTTGCCCAGAAAATTGTGATATCCGGAGGAGCCAGAAACTGCCGGTCCTCCAAAGACCTCTTGCTCCAGCCTCCGCACTTTCGAAAGGAAAAAACCTAAATCGTGCATTCTCTGGGGCCGCACCAAGAATTTGTAACTCATACCAGCCCGCCATTGGAAGAATTCTGTCTCTGGCACATTTTAAAAAGGAAGCCAAAACCTTCCTAATGGGCAAATTCCTCTCCTAAATCTTGCATTGCATTCACCTCAGCGACCTGGTTTTTAGGTCTCGCCTCGCGATGCAGCGCATAGCGCTGCTCGCAAAGCGAGTCATATTGTCGCTGTTTAGGCTACGAAGTGGGACAGTAGATGTGCACGAGCTTAAAAAGCCATTGCAGACAATGGGTGTGAACGTGCGCTTTAGCAGACATGGACGGTGAACGTGCATGTCTGTTCTCGCGCTCTCCCACGCTTTCACTTTCGCGAGGGAGTGCGCGAGCCGCAGACCATGCCGGTATTGTAGAGGTTAGTTAGCTCACTGTTTGCTACTTAACTCGCTGTTTTTTCTCTGTACGTTTTCACGGTGCCTTCATGCCTACACAGGCAGCACACGGCAGCAACATTCTTTTTTCAGTCGCAGCCTCGCCCCTTGCTCCTTGCGCGTCATTGTTAATTGTGCAGCAGAACTGACGGGCTTGTTTAAAAACAGCACAGTGCCCGCTCACCGCTCCCGCTTCACCAGCGCCACACGTCTTGTCGGCTTCACCAGTCTGCTCTGTAGCCTTGCACTGTATATCTGTGCATACCCAACTCTGATGCCTGTAACCCTGAACCCCCCACCGCGCACATACACACAGACGCACGCGCTAGGCTTTGCGTCCATAGTTATAATCACTATACTCCCTCCACCCACTCGGCTTTGCTGTTCCAGCCTCTTACCTTCCTTGCACCCAAGGCTCTGCCGCTGCGTCCAATCATAACCCCTGTCCTCCCTCTGGACACCTGGCTCCTAGCCCACCCACCTTAACAGTACACTACCCTCTCTACTCTACCCGTCCCAACTGTGTTCTGTCGTCTGTGCTAGTAGATTTTTTTGTTAGGTCTGGTTTTATTTAGGCAGCCACCTCAGATGAGATAATGACGGACGTGCTTTTCTTTTGTTTATTGTTTTTAATCGTTGACAGCGGGTCAGGCCTGCTTTCACTTTAATAATAGCGTGCACACCATGCTAAATATGTAAAGTGATGGCCGCACTTTTGTTTTCTTATGCGCACATCACCAAAAAAAACTTACAAACATTGATTTCATACTTTTTAACATCGCGGCATACCGTAAATTCACTTTCTTTGTATCGGACGTGCTCTTTGCCTTCTAGCACTGCTGCGTCCCCGGACTCACATGACACCCTGACCCGCCCCCACTACTCGGCAGCAGAAGCCAGAAGTAGAGGTGCCACAGTAAGGTATAAGGAAACAATGTATTGGTTGTGGCAAAACGAGGTCACTGTAGAGAGGCTATGTAACTACAACTAGAGACAGAATTGTTTTTTGTTCATTGGGTCAGTATACGCGGAGTCAAAGTGTGAGTTTGTGATTGGCTGTGAGAACCAGCATAGTTGTTCACTGCGTGATAGTTTTAGAGACAGTTGTGCCACTTGTCAGGAGTTTGTAGTACTTCCCAGTCTTCCATAGGAGCTCCAAGAGGTTATCAAAAGCTCTGCATCAACGCTGCTTCACCAGACGTCGACTCTGCCCGAAAAAGAGTTTGTAGTATCATCCGTTTCCAACACTTGGAGTGCATCTAAAGCAGCATCCATTTATTTCTCCCCACTCCGCATACTGTAGTTCAGCACAAAGACTGCACCCACCACAAAAGTTATGACTGACATGCAGAACTGCACCTACAAGCCTCCAGTAGCGATTTATTGTTTCTTTTTTTCAAAAGTACAATAATTTTGTACTTTCACCTTTTTTTCAACTTAATGTGCGCAGCTACCATTTTGCAAATTAATTTGTCTGGTTGGAACGCACCTGATGCTCATATAAAACGCTCCGATACCTTCGGGTCTAGTTCGTACTATATAAAACTTCATAAACAAAACAAGCATTTGGAATGCAATAGGTCTCGCATTACCAAGAGTTTAACCTATTGGCACTGTAAATGACAATGCCTGAGGGCGTGGCCAAGATGGCGGGGTGAGCGGACGCTTCCTCCCGTAGCTCCTCCGGCCCGGCTCAGCTCGAGCCCCCTTTCTTGCGCTTCTCTCCCCCCGCTGATGCTCAGCGAGTGAGAGGAGTGTGCCGGAGTACTTGGCGCGCACATTGATGTCACTTTGGCCCTAATCGCCCCGGAGGAAGCACTTCAAAAGTTTGGTCAAAGATCGAGGTGCGGAGGAGAGCCTGGGAGGCGGAGCGAACTGCAGTGCTGTCCAGACACCTCGGCTGGGCCTGGTGCTGAAAGCTGACGATCCGGAGGGGATCGGGCCCGCCGCGTACCGGAGGATAGTGGAGCCCTACAGGCGGGGTCTTGGTGGCACGGAAGACTTTGGATTTGAGATTTGCGCCTTGGCCCCCCGACTAGCGACGGCGACACACTGCGCTGTGCAGGCCCCGGCCCCGTGAACGACAACCGGGGGCCTCAACGCCGGGACCGGCCCACCTGGGCCCTTCGGTAAAACTGTGTGACATTGGCTGCGGACTTTCTTTGATCGCTGTATTCCGAGGGGACGCCGGCGGCGTCGCCAGCCCGGGCCGCTCTACCTGGCCCCGCCCTGCCGCCATTTTGTCCCCGAAGGGCTGGTGTTGGTGGCCTCCGTCGGTGCCTTTGGCTGGCGGGCGCTTGCTGTCACCTCCGCTACTGAACTAACTTTCTGTGGGACGTGCTGATGGGTGACCCCTGCTTTGGCTCCCGGTCGCCGCCCTGGCCGGGCGCCGCGATTGGTAGTGCCCGGACCGGACCGCCATTTTGTCGCTTGTGGCGCAGCACCCTTGCTTGCGGTGCGGTCCCCACATCTGGCGCCCGCCGACGACTGGGCGACTCTGAGGCGGCCAGACCTGAGCCTCGTCCACTGCAGCGACTACGATGACTGGAAGGGGCGGCTCGCGGAAGGGGGACCAGCAGCTGCGGGACAGAACACAGCCGTCGCCGGGATCCTCCCGGGCCTCGGCGGATGCGGCTGGGGGCGAACCACCGGTCACGAGGTCCTTTATGGAGGAACTGTTTAGCTCCCTCAAGGAAGACTTTCAAACGCTGAAGAGAGAAGTGGCCAGTGAGGTCCGTGAAGTACGCAGGGAGGTGGAGGGCCTTGGCGAGCGAGTTGAAACTGTAGAGACGGCGGGCCAGCGCCGGGATGAAGAGATAGTCCATCTTCAACAGGATGTTCTCCGCCTCTGGGAGCAATGTGTCGAGCTCCAGGCCCACTCTGAAGACCTTGAGAACAGGTCCCGGCGGAACAACATCCGGGTGCGTGGTGTCCCATCCGCGGACGAGGGGACCGACTTGGTGGCCTATCTACAGGACCTGTTCCGAGAGATCCTGGGGGACGATGCAGACTTCCCTGTCCGCATTGACAGAGCGCATAGGGTTGGTCGACAGCGCCAGTCATCGGCGCCCCCTCCGGACATTTTGGCATTCTTGCCCGATTTCCCGCTGAAAGAGCGCAGCATGGCGGAGGCCCGAAAGAAGCAGCCTTTAACTTTCAGGGAGCGGCCTGTAGCGCTCTACCAAGACCTGTCCGCCATCACGCTGCAGAAGCGCAGGTCCTTCAGGATCGCCACTGACTTTCTGCGCGAAAACGAGACGCCCTACTCCTGGGGACACCCTTTCCGTCTGATCTTTAGGTGGAACGGGGTGCTGCACCAACTGCGCTCCCTACAAGACATCTATGGGGTACTGGGGCTCACGGCCACAGAGGAGGACGGAGCTACGCCGTCGTGGAGGCGCCCAGGGAGACGAAGCTGACGGAGGTCGCCGAGGAGACAGTCGCCAGCGAGTGCAGGTCGTCCCGATTCCCCTACCATCAGGGCGGACATGGCTGATGCTTTGAGGGCGGCGGCCAGAGACTTGGCCGACTCCAATGGCGTGGCCATGACGGCCTAAATTCACTCCGGGGGGAGAGATTCTTAGCTTCTACGATGCTGGGTTCGGGGCCGGGGGTCGGGGAGGGGCGGTTGGAGGTGAGTGGCTGAACGTCCACTTTGCTGTTTTCTACGGACTGGCCCGTTTTGGGGCTTGACTGAGACAATGGGGTGTTTAAATTTGTTTTTGGCTAGTTGCCATGAGTGTGTTTTGGGAGGGTGTAAGGGTTGTTTTGTTGTTGGGGGGGTCCCGTCTGATGTTGTCCATGCCCACGCTTGGCCTGTCCTGGCCCTTCCCGCGCGCCTGCCCCATGCGCCCCGCCCGCTGATCCCTTGCCTGCTACATAGCGCTTCTGATCCCCAGGAGGAATGCCGTCCTTAAAGGTAGTGACCCTTAATGTTAAGGGTCTGAATAACCCCGTGAAGCGAAGGGCGATCCTATCATTGCTGGAGGGGACGCAGGCGGATATATGCCTCTTGCAGGAGACCCATTTGCTGCCCAGGGATTGCCATAGGCTGCACTCTGCCAAGTTCCCCACTCAGTTCTTCTCCTCAGCGGCGAACAAGACTGCGGGGGTTGCCATTCTTTTAGCGAGCTCCTTTAGAGGCGAGGTTCTGTACAAGTATGCCGAACAGTAGGGGAGGCTCCTTGCATATCGCTTGCGACTAGGGGGAATAGCTTTTACGGTTGGCTCAGTTTATAGCCCGAATGATCACCAGGATCGTTTCTTAGACTCAGTGTTGGTAGACGTCACTGCCTCTCCCGACCGCCATGTTATCCTGGGGGGGGACCTTAACATTGTTTTCGACTCGGCTATGGACAGGTCGGCGCAGCGCTCCCCGCAGACGGGGGAACTCTCCCGCGTGGTGAAGGATCGGATTGTGGAGATGGATTTGCACGACCTCTGGCGCTCTATGCACCCCACTGATAGGGACTACTCCTACTTCTCCCATGCGCACCGCACTTACTCGCGGCTGGATTATCTCCTGGTGAGTGGACCACTGCGCACTGCCGCCACAGCGGCGGACATTGGGGTCCTGTCTCTGTCCGACCATGCGCCAGTTTCCGGCGTTTTCAAATGGCCGGGGGCCTCTCCCTCTCGGGGAACGTGGCGTCTTCGCGATACCCTTTTACATAAGAAGTCTGTTGTGAAGCGCATAGGGGAGGTCATTCAGGATTATCTGATTCACAATGGCAACTCCAACACGTCCAAAGCAACGCAGTGGGCAGCTTTGAAAGCGGTCCTCCGGGGGGAATTTATCTCCATCTCCTCAGCCGAAAATAAGGAACGGCAACGTAAGAGGGACGAACTTACCGCGCAGGTCCGGGAGCTTGAGCAGGTCCATCGCCGCACAGGGGCTCCGAGAGTTTGGAGGCAATTGAAAGCGGCGAGGAAGCTCCTGTCGGCACTGGATCTTGATAGGGCCGAGTATGCCGCTTTGCGCCTGAAGCATGCCTTCTACTCAGGGGGGGACAAGTGTGGTAAGCTCCTGGCCCACCGGCTCCGGGTCGCACAGCAGCGTAGTGTCGTGAAGGAACTGGTGGGCACGGATAGGGTTGTTGTTTCTGGTGACGCAGAGGTGGCGGAATCTTTTCGCAGCTTCTATGAAGCACTGTATGCTGGGGAGCCCTCCTCGCCGCGAGACGCCGAGGACTATTTGGAGTCAGTGGCCCTCCCGGTGCTGGATCCCGCCCAGGCGGACCATCTAGAGAGGGACATCCATGTTGAGGAAGTCATCTCCGCTATAGCGCGACTGAAGCATGGTAAGGCCCCGGGCCCGGATGGCTACACATCCTTGTTTTATAAGACCTTCTGCACCGCTGTGGCCCCAATCCTGGCTCGACTGTTTAACTCCTTCTCCGAGCCTGGCGCTATCCCACCGGATCTCCTGAACGCAACGGTATCGGTCATCCCGAAACCCGGGAAGGACCGGGCCTTGTGTGGTTCGTACAGGCCCATCTCACTCTTAAATGTCGACCTCAAGCTATATACGGGGATTCTAGCGTCCAGGCTTGGTCTGCACCTACCGGGACTGGTGGAGGCGGACCAGGCTGGCTTCGTGCCTGGTAGACAGACGGTGGACAACACCAAGAGGGTGACGCATGTCCTAGAGAAGGCCTCGCGTATCCCGGGGGAGCGGATGCTGCTATCAGTTGATGCGGAGAAGGCCTTCGACAGAGTTCATTGGCCGTACCTCAAGCTGGTTCTCAGGAAACTGGGTATCGGCGAGAAGTTCCGCACCATGGTCTTCAACTGTTACAAAAGTCCTTCGGCGTCGGTGCGGGTCAATGGGTGTAGCTCCGGTAGTTTTGCCATCGAACGCGGTACGAGACAAGGTTGTCCCCTCTCGCCGCTTTTGTTCGCCCTCTACATGGAGCCGTTTGCTCAGAGGATTTGCAACAACCCGGACGCCATTGGGGTCAAGATGGGCCAATATGTCCACACGGTCAGCCTTTACGCGGACGATGTCCTGCTGACCCTAGACGACCCCAAGAGGTCGCTCCCTGCTTGCGTCCAGGAACTGGACGCCTTTGCGCGTGTGGCCGGCTTTAAAATGAATATGAGCAAGTCGGTGGCGTTGGATGTGTCACTGGCGGCGGATACCAGGAGGGACCTTCAGCGCCTTTTCCCCATGCAGTGGTCCTCGTCTACGGTGCCATACCTGGGGATCCTGCTGGCGCCCACACTGCCTGAGATGGTGACAGCCAATTACACTTCTCTCGGCAGGAAGATCAAGGAGGAACTTGGCCGCTGGAGCAAGGGCCTGCTGTCGTGGCTGGGTCGCATCGCGGCGGTTAAGATGACGGTGCTGCCCCAGATTCTGTACCTCTTTCGCGCTCTACCTCTCCAACCCCCTGTGGGTTGGATACGGCAAACGCAGGCTGACATCTCCCGCTTCGTTTGGCAAGGCCGCAAGCCACGGATGAAGAGGGTTCTCTCCACGCTTGCTCCGGAGGCGGGGGGTCTTGGTATCCCGGACCTCCGTAAATACTTTCAGGCGGCGCAATTGCGATATTTGGTGGAGTGGAGCAGATGGGAGTCCGACAAACACTGGCTTTTTCAAGACCAGGCGGTGGCGGGCCGCACCCTCCAGGAGGTTCCGTTCTTACGCCGCGCGCATCGCCCTGCTAATCTCTACGCCTCTTTTGTTACGCGGGTCCCCCTGAGGGTGTGGGATGCGGTTTGCGAAACTCATGACCTGACCACCTTCCCCTCGCCGTTCACACCCATAGTGGGTAACCCGGACTTTGCCCCAGGGATGGAGCCGGGAGCCTTTTCCCATTGGGTGGGCGCGGGCTGTAGGGCGCTTTTCCAGATCTACGGGCCGGAAGGCGTGATTCCTTTCCAACAGCTTCGACAGGAATTCGGCCTGACGGAGATGGACAGACTGCGCTATATGCAGGTTTGACACTGGGCTCTCCAACCCCAGGTGCGCGACACCGCTGCTCGCCAAATCACACCGTATGAGCGGTGGTTGGTGACCCGGTCCTCGGACGCCAAGCTAATTACCGATTTGTATAAATTCCTTCAGCCCCCGACGTTCCACTATCATAACCCGGGGAGGGAGCGCTGGCACAGAGAATTGGGTAGGACACTTAGCCATAAGGAGTGGGACAAAATTGCATATCGGGCGCGGCACTCTGCATATCACACGGGACTTACGGAGACCTTCACTAAGGTGTCTACTTATTGGTACTACACCCCGGAGAGGCTGTATGAAATGCATAGACACACTGACAAGGGGTGCTGGCGGGGATGCGGACAGGAAGGTACCCTCTCACACATTCTTTGGGCTTGCCCGGTGCTGACCGCTTACTGGAAGGAGGTCTTGGATGAGGTGGATAGGCACTTTGAGATTGAGCTGCCGCGCTTCCCAGCGTATGTTTTGTTAGGCCTTCCTAATGATCTAATGTACCCGTTGAAGTCCCGCAGGGGTAGACAGATTGCAATTGCGCTAGGCTCAGCGGTCCAGAATATTCTTGTCCACTGGCGCACCACCACTGTCCCCTCCATTACGGGTTGGTTGCATAGGCTCTGGCAGGTGTTGGGAATGGAGAAGATGTCGCTTACAGTGGCTGGGGATGTAGATCAATTTGAGGAGCTATGGCAACCCTTCCTAGCACTGCTGTCCACGGAATTCCGGGAGCTCACCTGCCCGAGGTACCTTCGACTTCTTAGGCTGACGCCACCGGCGGCCCCGGTGGATTAGACTGCACAGGGGACAGGATCTTAGGGGATGGGGTGTGGGCTGATTGGGGCGGGTTATCCTAGTACAGGGCCATTGGACGGGGGAGTTGGGGTGTTGTTTTCTTTCTTTTTCCTTTATTGGGGGTGGGGGGATCGGAAGGACTGGGTTGTGCCTTGATGGATCGCTGATGGCTATTCACGCTCGGCTTTGGATGGGGTGTTGAGGTGCACGCGAGGGTTACACAGACTGCTTATTTGCCTTACATTTGTTGTATTTTTCTTCTGGACCACCGGACTACTTTTCGCCAACGCTCCTGAGATGCGCTTCTTCCTTACTATATTGTCTGTAACCTTAACCTCCTATTCCCCTTCCCCATGTTTCTTTTGTTTTAATAAAAATGCTTTAAACCTAAATGACAATGCCTGCCTTAGACTTAGGCTCTAAAAACCAAAACATAAATAAAAGGCATTGTCATTTACAATGCCAATTGCTCAAACTCATGTAACTGCGAGACCTATTGCATTGCAAATTCTTGTTATTCTACTGCTACTACTCCTTGGACTGACCAGATGCTCTCTACCCGGCACCTCCGGGTACTCCACCCTTATATTCTTGGACCTTCGGTCTTTTAAAATGTTTGTACTTGTTTTTATCCCAAATGTCCCACCCCCCTACCTAAGTCTTATTTGTATACAACCTGTTAACCCTGTAAAGCGTTCTGATACCCTAACGGGTCAAGTCAGCGCTCTATAAAACACAAATAAATAAATAACTCTAAATATTAGTGTCCATAAGTTAATGTTGTTCAAACTTGCATTCATGGGTCATTAATGCAAAGCCTTTATTATTAGGTTTAGCGCTTTAAGGAAATGTTGTACGCTCGGACTGCACTACTGACAGTCGTTCCATTACAAAAATGTGTACACCCATTTGCAGAGTTTAACAATATGAGGCTATGTATAATGCTCCCATAGAATTGAAACATCAGTAGTTAGTATTAGCACTTTAGAAAGTGCTGTTTCAGTGTTCAAAAATAGCGATTCTTTCATCTTCACTTTGCAGTGCATTTTTTTGTTTTAGCATTTAATATATTGTAACGTGCTGACTTAGCCTATCACAAACCAGTTTGCGACTGGTTTGCAATTTTCCGTCACCTTTATTTCCTAAGCTGCTACAGCAAATGTCTTGTGGAAAGATAGGATTTGGTCTTGGAGATCTACCATAAGAAGTAACGTTAGAGTTGTTTAGTAATAGGGACAGTGTCTCATTTTTAAATGAAGAACATTATTTTTAATTATTTTGAGCACCCTAAATCACATTGTAAAGAGTTGGTGACTCTTGTGGCTCCTTGGAAACATTCAATAATATAATCATGGAGATGGGTGTCGTAGGTGGTCCATGTGACTAGAATTTGCCTCAAGCGTCAAAAGGATGTTAATAGGGACACATATAGAGCACAAGCCAAATGCATTATCGGGCATATAGTGAAATTTTTGTACTAGTTTTTAAAATGTATTTTGACTAACTATTACATTATCACACGCCTCAGTATTTCTAAGCAATTCTGATCATTTAAACGCATGTTCTACATAGGAGGCAACTTGTTACATATCCATTCATTGATCTCAATCCTTCTGGAGTTACTACATACACAGTTAACAAAGCCTGTGATGTGTATTATAGGCTCATTTTCTCTAAATATAGTATGAGTTCCTCAGATGGCTCGCACTATCCCTTTTAATATTACAGCCCCCAGCAGTCCGGTCATGTGTGCACTTTCATATTTAATTTGGTTGAGGCCCCCCTCATGCAGCTGAATCTTGTCGTCCTCATTTGTATTAGCATCATTGTTTGTATTGGAGTAAACCTCAAATGAACGTAAGACTTAATTCTGCAAGTCTGGGAATAGACGGGTCCTGGTTTCCCTCCTTGCTTCCGGCCTAAGTGCAGTGCTTTCGAACTTAGCCCGTTTTATGACTTAATTCCGCCACCTGGCGTTTAAGGGGCAATCAGTCGTCTTCCACTTTATTGCTATAGCCCTCTTCGCCATAACGTATCCTAGGTCAATACATTTATTTTGAGATTTTTTGGGGTTAGGCCTTTGGAAGAACCCCAGCCGGCATCCCTCTGGCGTACATAGATTCGTACTTTCAAGGTTCTCACAGATCTTCCCCCAATACCTATTTACATGGGAGCATCCCCACACCATCTTAAAGAAAATCAGCGTGTGGGGAATTGCATTCAGGCATGTCAAAGACTCTATTTTCATTATTTTCTTTAATTTCTATATTGTCAGATATGTCTGGTGTAAGTAGTTGACCTGGGTGTTGCTAGACCAAGACTTTCTGTCTACTTTATCTGTGTACCATTCTTCACCTATAATATCTCTTCCTTCCTTAGTTCGGTTTTATTGAGCCCTGGATTCGGCCAAGATTATTTTCATCCTTGAAATCATGGTTTTATAGAACCATGTTATCAATTTATGTCAAGCACCTAAGGTCACGTGTTGGTGGTTCCTGTGTTTTAGTTACCCGACAATGTGTCAATGTGTATACTATTGCTCCATATGTTAGGAACTGTCCAGGGGACAAGCCACACTCCTCTATCAGCGTAGCTAGCAAGTTCCCGATTTAGGTTCCCCTGCCTCATACATTGCAGACCATGATAAGACTGGTCTTAGTCAACTCAGCCATCCTAGGTGCCGTAAATAAGCCTCACTTTGTGGGAGTCCAACCAATGCTATATTGGTAGCTTATAGTTGGTTATGAGCTGTTTTCTTCACGCTCAACTTCTAACACCCTAAAGCTATTTATTCTAAGTAGTCTGGGTTTCCACTGGAGTTCTGTCCCACCACCTAATAAGAGAGATTTCAACAGTCCCTGGTTAGGTTCTGTAGTTAGTGGCTCTATCTCTTCCAAATCTGCACCATCTTGTGACTTTGCTGTCCATTGCAGCTGGGCTGCGATGAAATATGCAAGAAGTCCTCAGGCCACCTTATGGGATTGGCAGTTTAAGCACTTTTAGAGCAATTCTATGAACTATATAGCATCGCAAATTAAGTAATCATCATATATTTCTTTATTTCGGTTTATACAGCATAAAAGAGCAGACACAAATAGGTACAAACATTGCTAAAACAATTAAAAAGGCAAAAAATCATGGTAAAAACAATCATAGGTTAAAATGGAACTTGAGATTAAAACAATAAGAAGGTCAATCACATAGCCCAGTCCTTGGTTAAACTTTAAGAAAATTCATCCGTTCCCACCACATTGAGCTTAGGAAATGTGATACCGCATAGACAATGTGGATCAGTGCCTGAATGCTTATTTGCAATGTGTTGTGCCAAGGTTCCTACACACCTGGATCAACCATCTGTGTCTAATTGTATGGTATCCCTGGCAAAAGTAGAAAACATGGAGTTCAGACTCCTCACCCGAGCTACACCCTGGAAACACATATGAAGTGCCACTGGACCATTTGTTGGTGAAGGAACTCAAGGAAAGGCAGCCATGCCGAAACTGCACATACAGTTTCCTGGCTAATGCCGGTCGGATTTCATCAAGGCATGGCTCAATATTGTATGTATCCTTCACATCCAGAAAGTTTGATGTAAGAGAACCAGTGGTAGAATGTTCATGGAGTTTATTGAGTTTGCTACCTCATTAACTGGTATCTAATTGTTTACGTGAGATTCTTGAAACAGGCTGTATCTGGATTATCCCATAGGTCATCTCTGCCAATTGCACGAAGACCTTCCCTAATATATGCAAACCGTGACAGCTTTCCTATGCGGGGGAGTCTCAAATTTTCTAAGTGCTCAGATCTGTACTCGGCCAGTTCTGGTGTCACCCAGAGGCGTCTCCAAAAGAGTAGAGGTCTGCAGCCAATTTCCTCTGCGATGGGGCTCACTCCTAGATCCATACGCAGTGGAATCAGGGGGAACTCAGCATTGTGGTCTAGTGGTTAAGGTCTGTGACTCTTATTCTAAAGATTATGAGTTTAAATTAAGTTCCCTAGCAGGAAGTCCAGATTATTGGACATATTGTGTTTGTACACAGAATGGTAAATTTGCAAAAAAATTACAGCCTCTGGAGGGTTACCGTTTTAGCTAGAGATAGACGAGCCACAATTGGTAATTTAAGTGATTTGTGAATTCTACATTTTTTTTTAGCGACCGTATTACCGTTCCTAGATACCCATCCCAACATCTTCCTCTCTTTCCAAACATTTACCCCTAGGTATGGAAACATATACGTCTCACAGCTAGTATTGTGAAGCTCTAAGCGGAGTGGGCAGTTTCAACTTGATTGGGGGCAACAGACAATATTCATGTCTTGCCCCAATTGTCCTTATACCTGCCCAAATTCGTCAAGTATATGAATTGTTGAATCAAGACCCAGCGACCTGCCTTGCAGATATATTAATAGTTCTACATTTAGGGAGTGGTTCCATTGCTATTGCAAATAGCAATGGGGAAAGTGAACATCACTGCCTGTTGCCCTTTTAGATATGATATTGTTCTGAGGAACATCTTCCGGTGCGTACCCTCGTTACAGCCTCCGTGTTTAGCAATGTAATTGGTTTATTACACTCATTCCCATTCTAGACAGCACTGCCGTAATGTATCCCCACTGAAACATATCATATGCTTACTCCAGGTCATTATAAATCACTATTGCCCTCACCTCTGCATCTTCCAATGTCTCCTCTAAAATTTGAAATAATCGCCTGATGTTAAAAGTGGTTTTACCTGTAGGTCTGAAACCACTCAGCGATAGTAAATGGGGCTAAAACCTATTTGCCAAAACCTTACTAAGGATTTTGTAAACCATGTTAAGCATGGAAAGTGGCCTATATGGAGCCCCTTTCCCTCACCTCTCTTCTTGGTTTAGGCAGTGACCCAACCAGGGCTTCTCTAGCTATCACAGGTAATCTGCTAGTTTTCAGCGCCATTGTATACGTCTTAGCTAACTGTGGAACAAGAAGAGCAACATAAGTTTGGTAAAACGCTGCAGACAGCCCACCGGTGCCCATAGTTTTCCCTTGAGCAAGCTCCACAGTAATTGAATTTCTAATTCCGTTCTTGGTTACTGCTCCCGGCCCGCTCCCAACAGTTCCCTCGTCTCCTCATACACTTGTTTGAGGCTTTCTCTATTTAGATAGGCCACAATGGCTTCCACCGACAGTCCTTCCCCTGCCACCCACATAACTTGCTATAATAATAAAGGGAACCTTTGTTGATTTCTTTATAGGAATGGATCAGTTGGCCGCTTCATTTCTCATTTGTATTACCAGGCCCCTGTGTCTCTGCTTGTAAAAGCCTTGCCAACAGCCTCTCAGCTTTTCTTTTCTCTTCATATGCTAATGTCATATATTTGATATAAGTATGACATCTCAGCCTACTAATGTGACGTGTTGTTCCCCCTCCTCATATAGTTGTTCCTGTTTAGTAGAGATGGCCATTACTTCCTGTTCTAATTCTTTGTGAGAAGCCGGGTTATTGGTTGAGGAGTGTGGAAGCTTCACTTAGTCAACAACCACGATCCTTGTCAGGGTGAACAACACAAGTCACTAAGTTAACCTGTGTTTAACCCTCTGGTAGCTTTGCACAAAAGGAGTTAGGCTCATCTTAGAGGCAATGTGCACTAGTATACATTCAATAAATACATTGAGACCAAAACAACAAAAATACAATCGTAGAACCGGAGATATGCAATTTAAAAAGTTTAAATAAAAACTGCACAAAGAAGCAGAAAGTGCTAACTGGGGAATCAGGTCACATTAGACCGAGACAAAGTCACAAGCTCGGGCTGACCACAATGGAGTGTGGGCTGGATATAGGGATAAGATTAGTCCAGCTAAAAACGTTTCCTTCTCAAAGTCCAGAAAGCAGGGCTCAAAACTTCAGAATTTTTACAAGAGGAGCTCAACTGATGCCAGCCAAGGGTCCAGGACCTGAGGAGTCACCTCTTGGGTATAAGGAACTCACTCCAGCAGCGGCCAGCAGGGCTCAGGCAGGTCCAGTTGCAGCGGTCATGCACATCTTGGTGGTCATGCTGTGTCAGTCCAAGGAGTATAAATTCCAGAAGACATTTTAATTAATGGGTTTTTATTTGTAATTACTCAGTTGTACGCTTCAGATTACAAGCATACTGAAAGTTGCCAGAATGTTTTTGGTGCTCTTCAGGTTACCTTAGATGTGTATGATAGAGGCTGTGACACCTACAGTTTAATTCTTATATAGTTGAACTGTTAATTGATGGACCTGTCTGATGCATAGTCCCTTTTCTGGGAGTATTTCTTGAGTTTTATCAATACAAATGTTGTCCTTTTCCCTTCCTTGTCATGTGCGTTATGCACAAGAGTTTAAAGGTAGATCTTTTGGCATTAGGAAGCTAGTTCGGAGCCTGTAGAGCCAGTGAGATCTGGTCTTGAATCGTAAGATGCAGTTTTCTTACAATTTCACTTTGAATTCTTTGAAGTAATCTTGTGGTGGATATTGATTAGTTGAGTGAGGTGGTTGCCTGGACCTTCTGTGGGAATAAAAGATGAGGGCGGATGTGTCAGACTGTCCCTGTGATGCAGAATGTGGGAATGGTCAATTGTGCAATCATAGAAACAGCTGAATCCTTGATAATTTCTTTGTTCTGTACCTCAAATTAGATTAATGATCTTGACCCTACTTCTTCTGGCCACTTTGATCATGGGCTGTAGTGTTTTCATTCCCTGCAATTTAGAATGTTTGTTTTTGAGGTATTGTTTTTTAGGTGAGTTCATTAGCTTTGACACATTCATGTAATTTTTTAAAGCTTTATGTACTTTGTTTAATCAAGTTTGAAGATTATTTGGGTATCCTGAGTGTAGTGGTAGAATGTGAGGTTGAAAGAACTGATGAGGTCCGAGATTGGTTTCATGTAGAAATTGATTAGAAGAAGCAAGATAATTATTCCTTGCGGAGCTCCTCTCCCAGTGCTGTACGGTTCAGAGAAGAACAAGGTGTTAGAGATGATATTCGACCTCTCTTTAAGATAAGACAGGAAGGAGTCAACCCAATCAAGCTACCCATACCTCTTAGTTACCTCAGTAAGATTTATTGGCGTATGTTGTTGAATGCTGCTGATTCGTCCAAGAGAATGACTGCTGCCACTCCACTATAGTTTTTTGTCTGTCCCAAATGGAGACTTGGATACGAACCAAATTAGTCTTTAGTAGCGGTAATATGTATGATGCTTTAAGTTATGAAGGAAACTTACCCATGTTTAGGGACTTGTTGCAAATATTCCACTTTGTGTTTGCTGCTGAAGTTGATAGTAGGATTTTTTAAATATCACTTGGGGAAAAATGGTTTGATGGTGGCTCGAACACTTGATCTCTTTAGTTATGGAATTCAGTGAGGGAGAGTTGCTGGAGGGAGAACAGGGCGGGGGTTCTCAAGCTCTCTTTGGGTGCTTTGTTGCAACTGTGAGCTTTTCCTTCAATTTAATAGGTATTCTTCTAGTGCTTTGGCATTAGAGATTAAATGATTGGCTATTTTGTTGCAGGAGCTCTGAAATTTAGATGAGTTAGTGTCAATGTGCAATCTTGATTGCAACATTCTGATAGATTTTTTAGGAATTCCTTTGAGGGACGTTTGTGTATGGTGATAATGTTTAAGCAGTAGGTCTTCTTTAGTTTTTTCTAATAAGATTTGTACATCCTGTTGTGTCTTTGTAGTTGTGTTTTGACCAGTAGGCTGTTGGATTTGTACCCTCATCGTTGAAAAGTACATATTTGTACATTTCTTTATATCATATTTCATCCAACACTTCTGTTTCCTTTTGTGTTGATTTGGCATTCTCAGGGGCAACATTTAGTTCATCCATAATTTAATTTTTCCAATTTTATGTTTTTTTTTAAAGTTTAGCTTGAAGGTTCTCTATAAAGTTTTTTTTCTGCTATTTGTATGTTATCTTATGAACCAGGGAGTTGGTTAGAGTTTTTGTCTGAATATTGTTGTTCATCAAGATGAGGAAATGGTCTCTCCCTATGACAGTAGCAATTTCTGTGATGTTCATTTGCCTTGGATTGCAGACGACAGTAACCAGTATGCATCCAGCTGTTTGGATGGGCTCAAAGAGGATTTGGGAGCTATGGAGGGAGTTTTTTTATTTTTTTTATTTTTAAATTACATTTTTTTTCAAAAACCTTTATTGACTAGATAGCACACAAGATTACATAAATGTCACCAAATCAAATCACTGTATACATGAATACAATCAGACATGACTGGGTTGTCTAATAATGAAAATCATCAAAAAGCAACAACATGACAGATATATCATCAGCCCGCGAGGCCCCCAGCCTGACACCTTCGGGTAATTGATCGAGCTTTACAAATACTGGACATTATAGTAAAACTATTTTGCTATATTTGTGCACTCTTCGTTTATCTGTAATTTTTTTAATTAAAGGTATTTCACATTTTCAACTGACGATTAAAGCCTACTAGTCAAGCATTTCATATATTGTCTCTCTGAACCAAACATCGGTGCCACACCACCAGGAGAGATGTACATTGCAAACTGTAGGCATCACGGACAACGGGAGGGAGGGCGGGTGGCAGGGAGAAGGCAAAGGCAACAGGAGGGCGGGCGGGGGGAAGGCTCAGACAACGGGAAGAGGCCCGAACAAAGGGAGGGAGGGTGGGGGGGGGAGACGGCACAACAACGGGAGGGAGGGGGGAGTAAAGAAGGCACCAAAGCATGTTGTGCCTGAAGTAGGAGAACCTCATTAAAGAAAATAGTGCTCAGGGGGCGTGGCTAGCAGCCGATCATGGCGGCAGCATAAGGGACGAGCTCCGCGGCTGAAGCGGCCTCTTCGTCGATCCGACACAAAATCCGTTACAACTTCAAGCCCCAAAGGCAGGCACCGGATCCCAGGACCGGGCGGAGTGAGCAGCGACAAGCAGCGAGAAAATCCGACGTCCGTAGCCAAAGATACGTCGAAGCCTCCGACCGGCCTGCCAACACCTCCAGAGCCGGGACCTTCCTTGGCTTTTCACCCCGCCGGAAGTGCATTCTGACCGGAGAACCTGGACCGGAAGTGCCCGCGCGGCGGTGGCCTCAACAATTCGACCACACCTCAGGAGGTCGGAGACGGCGGCTCAGGCAAATCAAGGAAGCAGTGCCCAAGGGAGGGACCGCTGGAATCCTGACAGCATCGGAGGTCATCTCCTAAAAGTGCCGGGAGCCTGGGCATCGACAACGGAGTGAGTACCCGCCATCTTGTGACCTGATCGTCGCTACGCACTTGGCGACCTACGGAGCACCTCCCGCCCCGAAGAAGCTCGCCCGACCAGTGCGCTGCTATATCGGACTGGTCTGGGGGCCTGCACTGATCCCTACATCCTGGCGCGTAGGGGCACGAGGAGCACAACCTTCGGCGGCATGGCGGGGAAAGGTCCTAAGGGCGGCGTCACACAGACTCGCATAGATCGCTTCACCTCCGACAAGCCCACCGGATCCCCGGCAGGGAAGGAACAGACCGGTAAAACAGCCGACTCCCCTGGGGGAAAGAAGGCCACGCTGGACGACGTTATGGTAGCATTGGCACAACTGCAAACAACTGTTGGCGGAATCTCCACGGACGTCACCCTACTTAGAGCAGACCTCCACAAAATGTCGGAGAAGGTCAAGAGTATGGAGGTGATCACAAAATCACTGGTGGAAGACGTCGCGGAACTCCAGCGAGAAATGGGGAAGATGGCGCAGGACAATAGAATGCTCAGGGAGAAGCTGGATGAGCAGGAGGGGCGTTCCAGGCGCAACAATATCCGCATTATAGGGGTACCGGAATCGGAAGGCGTGAAGGCGATGGATCTCTTTGTAGAGAACCTGATCACCAACGAATTAAAGCCAAAGGGACTGTCCAACTTCTTTTCGGTGGAGAGGGCCCATCGAGTCCCGGGTGGCCAACCGAAGCCAGGGGCTAACCCGCGACCCATAGTGGCACGTCTGTTTAACTTCCGTGACCGGGACACAATCCTACAGGCAGCCAGGTCCTCCCCTCCCCTCAAGATCCAGAACGCAACCATTGCCATCTTCCCCGACTACACCGCGGAAGTCGCCCGTCGGCGACGCACGTTTTTCGACGTGAAAAAGGAACTGAGGTCCAGGGAATTGCCGTATTCCATGTTATTCCCCGCGAGACTGCGGGTGGTAGCGGAGAACAAAACCTGGTTCTTCGACTGCCCCGAAAACGTGCAAGAATGGCTCGAGGGGTGGCGACCGGGTCAGAACCACAGACGGACGAATCGCTCCAGAAAGGACCGGGCCGACGGCCATCGCAGAGACTCGCAGGCCTCCGGCGGGAGGCCGGACAACAGTGACTCTTTGGGAGCTGAGGGCGGCGTGGACGAGACTGAGGAACAATGAAAGCTTGGGGACAATTCATTCATACTTCAGTATTGAGACTATTAAGCTGTGAAGCGCTTCCCGCCATTGGACACTGGGTGAAGGGCCTCCGGGGGTGTGAATGAGAGACTGCCGGCTGCGGAGAGTCCCTCACCCCAACGCGCAAGTACACTGGTTTGGGGATGGGATATGCACTCTGCTAAGTTGGGGGGGCGGGCAGTTTTGAGTCCGTGTAGCAGGGGGGCAGGGAGGGGGGAAGAGTTGAAAAAGTTTTTTCTATGGGACTGTTTGGTCCTACAAGTTTATGTTCTATGCACACTTAAGTATCTAGGCATGTTCTATGTAACTAAGAACTACTGGCACACACGGGGCGCAGGGAGGTCTGATTGGGAGTCTAGCAATGGCTGCAACAGATAGCCCAACCACGAAGAACCCACTGATTGTCATGTCCTGGAATGTGAGGGGCCTGGGGGATAAGATCAAGCGAGGGCTAGTGCTACAGGGGATAAGGAGACGGGGCCCGGCTCTCATTCTCCTGCAGGAGACACACTTGTCGGGAGCGGCCACGAAGGCCCTGGATAGGAGAGGCTATCATATGGTAGTGCATGCGGAGTTCACCTCGGGGTCCCGTGGTACTGGCATCCTGCAGAAAAAATCTTCCAAGTTCATCGTCAAGTCTACAGCAACGGATGACCATGGCAGATTCGCGGCAGTGCATGGCCAGTGGGAGGGGAAGCTCTTTAATATAGTCTCTGTCTATATCCCACCAGCTCTACACTCTGAGGCCTTGCCGGATCTGGGCAAATTCCTGCTAACACTCCCTGATGGGGAACTACTACTAGGTGGGGATTTCAACATGGCACTCACAAACTCAGAAGACCGCTTTCTCCCACGTGCGCACGCAGGTGGGCCCAACAGGCTCCAGACATTCTTGACTGCACAGGGGTTGGTGGATGTATGGCGCGCTCTGCACCCTACTCAGCAACAATACACATACTACTCGGCCACACACAATAGCCTGTCCAGGATAGACTACATCTTCACTTTGATTAATGGACACCTTACGATAGCCGAAGCCGAGATACTACCACGGGGGGTCTCCGATCACTCGCCACTCACATTGACACTCACCACTTCGACCATGGCGCGGCGCAGATTATTCCCGATTTTCCCGGGCTACCTCAAAGTGCCCCGAATTAACAAGGATCTTCAGAAGGTAACCCACCAGTACTTCGAAGAAAACCAATCCTCGGTGGCCTCCCCCTCCATACTATGGGAGGCGTATAAAACAGTGTTCCGGGGTCAGGCCATAGCAGTGATAGCGAATCACAAAAAGACGCACAGGCGGGAGGCCCTCGAGATAGAACTAGGCCTAGAACGGGCCAACACGGCCCATATGGCGAACCCCTCTGACGACACGCTTCACGAACTCCAGATCCACCAGCACCGCCTCACAGATCATATGCGAAGGGTCACGATGTCGGACATTGCGGCTACACAGCACAGGGTATACGATATTGGAGACAAGGCCAGTAAATTGCTGGCATGGTTAGACAAAAGACAGGGGGGGGGGAAGAATATCTTGCAGATTGTGGACCCACAGGGCAACAATCACACCCGCCCCGATGAGATAGTAAACGTCCTCGCCGATTATTTCGCCTCAGTCTACACCCCAGAGATAGTGGTAGAGGAGGGGGAGGTGCAGACTGCCCTTGACCATGTTCCCTTGCCAGAGCTGACACCTGAGATGTCCGAGGACATAGACGCACCTCTCACGGTGGAGGAGATCCAGATGGCCATAGGCGCCCTTCATCCAGGCAAAGCGATGGGCCCCAGCGGGATACCCATTGAGTGGTTGAAAGTCATGGCCGAATCCTTAAGCACACCCCTACTCAATATGTACGAGGATTCTAGAACACAGGGAACACTGCCGCTCGATCAGCGGATGGCTACTATTGTGGCGATACCGAAGCCAGGTAAGCCCCCCAACGAATGCACCTCATATAGGCCGATCTCCCTTTTGAACCCGGAGGCCAAAATTATTGCCAAAGTGTTGGCGAACAGGATCTTGCCAACTCTGTCACACCTGATCCACCCGGACCAGTCCGGATTCATGCCACACCGCAGCACTGCATTAAATCTCCGCAGGGTGCATGGCGTGTTGGCGCGAGTTCCACTACTGCAAGAACCGGCTGCCATCCTCTCCTTGGACGCCAAGATGGCGTTTGATATGGTGGAATGGAGCTACCTCTTTGCAGTACTCACGCGTATGGGTTTTGGCCCGGTGTTCCTTTCCTGGATACGAATGCTGTACAGGGACCCGGTGGCGCAGGTGACGGCCAACGGCCATATTTCACACACCTTCCCCCTAGGCAGAGGCACTCGACAGGGCTGCCCGCTTTCACCCCTGCTCTTCGCCTTAGTTCTAGAACCACTGGCGGTTACGATTCGTACCACCCAGCTCCTGAAAGGGATACAATGGACCCCGTTATGGGAGGACAGAGTGTCCCTCTACGCAGACGACATGCTGATCTATCTCACAGATCTGGAGGAGAGTCTCCCTAACCTCCTGGCTCTTTGTACGGCTCATGTGCGAATCTCGGGTTACACCATCAACTGGGCTAAGTCCACCATTTTTGAACTGCGAGGCCCACTCCCGCCTCTCCCGGACTCCTGCCCACTGGAACTGGCCCACACGTCATTTAAATACCTGGGGATTCATATCACCCGTAACGAGGCAGATTTCTCACGCCTCAACCTACTACCCCCCTTAGCTCGTCTCCGAGGAGACGTGCGACATTGGAAGGATCTCCCCCTAACACTCCTTGGCCGTGCAGCACTATTTAAAATGATGGCTCTGCCGCGCTTCCTATATGTGCTGGAGAACGCCCCGTATCTGGTGCCGGATGGCTACCTCCAGAAAATAACGGCGCAAATCTCGGGCCTGTTATGGGGCAACCAGCCAGCCCGCATTTCCCACACTAAACTGAACAGGGGGTGGTACGACGGGGGCATCGCCCTCCCGAATGTACAGTTGTACTACTGGGCGGCCCAACTCAAAATCCTTAACCAATGGATACATGCCCCGCAGGAAGACCCAGCGTACAAGGCCGACAGGGCACAACTGGGTGCCAACACCTTATTGGCCCCACTGTATCACCGTGGAGTGGCGGCAAAACTCACGGGGCCTACGAAACACACGGTCCGTATATGGTACAAGGCGCAGGCAAAGTTGAAGTGGGATGGCGTCATAACGAAACTTACACCCCTGTGGGACACAAAGGCGTTGGGCCATTTGCGGCGCTCCAAGGGCTTCGCGCAATGGGACAGCATCGGCATCTCCACGGTGGGGGACATGTGGACGAGGGAAGGAGTGGTCTCATTTGCCACTTTGCAGGACCAATACGAGTTGGGGAACACAGAGCTCTACAGATATATCCAGGTCCGACACGCACTACAGGCAGCGATCTCACCAGACGCACCCCTGCCCGAATCCTCCCCTCTGGAGGATCGGCTACTTACTGACTTCATGCAAGAAGGGGCGACATCGCTGACATACCGCAAGCTGATTAACAATATGCCTGATCCACTGGGGAAACTGAAGGACAAATGGATGGCGGAAGTGGGTGACCTGGATGACAATGACTGGAACGCAGCCATGGCATCCCCCCGTGAAGCAGGCATATCATCTAAATTTCGCCTAGTGCAGCTAAAATTTCTTCACAGAATCTACTACACCCGTACATTACTTCACAAACTGCACAGGGCGGATCATCCATATTGCCTTAGGGGCTGCGGGGCAGAAGGGACCTTCATACACACGGTGTGGGAATGTCCATTGTTAGTCGGCTACTGGCAACGGGTAATACGCACGATGGCCCAAGCTCTTCATACCACCCTCACCCTAGACTCACGGCTCTGTCTGCTAAACATCTGGGAGCCGACTGACCTCACCTTTCATGCAAGAACCTGGGTCACAGTGGGGATGGTAACAGCGAAACGGGACATAGCACAGAAGTGGGGGTCGGCCGATCTCCCCACGCTACCCCAATGGCTCCGCAACATGGACATGCTCATGTTGACTGAAAGGGCGGTGTACAAATTGAGGGGTAACCCACGTAAATGGAACGGGGTGTGGCAATCCTGGAACGCATACAGGGGGGATATCTGCGAACCATTGGAGGAAGATGATGACGGAGGGTCAGAGAGTGACGAGGAGCGTTGATTGGGTTGTAACTAGGTGAATAGGGCGAGCGCAACGGAGGTGGGTGGGTGCAGCCGTGGGAGGTGGCATGGGAGGGAGTGGGGACTAGGGGGCTATGCAACAATACACTGCTCTCTTTACAGATGGACTGTGCTGCGAGTGCCGAAAGCTACTACTTCAAGTACGTGCCGGACTAAAGTGTGCTGTTTTTACTGTTTTATGTTTATTGCAAGGTGCGAACGGCAAGACTCAGACGGATAGTAGCCAACAAAACACAAAATTGCAAACTGTATTTTTTCGACACAAGTATATTCCTATTCATCACATCGTCGACGGAACTCGCAATGCTATATACTACTGTGGATGTTATAAGTTTTGCCTTTGTGAATACTGTCTCACCTCATTCACCTAGTAACTTATGTATGGAAATGCGATGGATGACAATGTACCTACTATCTTTGTTTTGCACCAAAAATAAAAATTTTAAAAAAAAAAAAAATAGGTCTGCACTGATGATGTGGTGGGGTTGCGCTGATGCTGAGTTGGTGCTGCGCTGGTGGTAGTGCACTGATGTGGAGGGGGTGCTTTGGTGGTGTTTAGTGATGCTGAGGGGATGCAAGTGCTGAGATGGTGCCGAGTGATGCTGAGTTGGTGCCAAGTTATGCTGAGTTGGTGCTAAGTCATTCTGAGGTGGTGCTGAGTCAGGCTAAGGTGGTGGTGTTGAGCTGAGGTGATGCTGTGCTGAGGCTGAGGAGGTGCTCCACTGATGCTGAAGTGGTGCTGTGCTGGTGCCGGGTGCGGCTGTGCTGGTGGTGTTGCACTGACGTGGAGGTGGTGCTGTGCTGAGATTGTGCTGTGCTGGTGCTTAGGTGAAGCTGCACTGGTGCTGAGGTGATGCTGAGTTGGTGCTGCACTGGTGGTGGTGTTGCACTGATGAGAATGTTGTGCTCTGCTGATGCTGTGCGGATGCTAAAATGATGCTGTGCTGATGATGATGAGGTGGTGCTGAGTGATGCTGTGGGGTGCTGAGTCATGCTGAGGTGGTGGTGCTGCGCTGGTGCCCAGGTGGTGCTGCATTGGTGCACAGGTGGTCCTGAACTGGTGCTCAGGTGGTGCTGACTGATGCTCCATTGGTGCTGTGCTGATTCTGAATTTGTGCTGCATTGGTGCTGAGTTGCGACTCAGGTGGGGCTGCACTGTTGATGGTGGACTGATGAGGTGGTGGTGCGGTGCTGATGTTGAAATGGTGCTGAGGTGCTGCTCTGCTGATGCTGAGATGGTGCTATGTTGATGTTGAGGTGGTCCTGCACTGGTCCTAAGTTGGTGCTGCACTGGTGGTGATGCACCAATAAGGTGGTGGTGCTGTGCAGATACTGAGATGATGCTGTGGTCATTCTGAGGTGGTGCTGTGCTGGTACTGAGATGGTGCTGCGCTGATGCTGTGCCTAGGTGGTGCTGAGGTGGTGGAATGCTTGTGTCGAGGTTGCGTTTGGTAGTTGCTGAGTTATACTGAGGTGATGCCGAGTGATGCTGAGGAGGTGATGAATGATGCTGAGGTGATGCTGAATGATGCTGAGGTGGTGCTGAATGATGCTTTGGTGGTGATCAGATGATGATGTGCTGGTGCTGAGTTGGTGCTGCACTGGTGCTGAGGTGATGCTACACTGGTGCTGAAGTGGTGCTTCATTGGTGCTGATTTGCTGCTAATGTTGTGCTGCATTGGTGCCGAGGGGGTTGCACTGATTCTGTGGTGGGGCTGCGCTTGTGGTGAGTTGGTGCTGCGCTGGTGGTGGTGCACTAATGTGGAGATGGTGCACTGCTGATGCTGAGTTGATGCTGTGGTGGTGTTCAGTGATGCTGAGGAAATACTGCACTGGTTCTGAGGTGGTGGTGCTGCACTGATCCTGTGCTGGTAGTGCTGCACTGGTGCAGAGGTGGTGCAGAGGTGGTGCTGTGCTGGTGTTGTTTTGGTGCTCAGGTGCTGTTAAGCGATGCTCAGATGGTGCTTCGGTGGTGCTGCTAAAGTGGTGCTCAGTGACGCTGATTGGTGCTGAAGTGGTGTTGCAATGATGCTTCGCTGGTGCTGCAGTGGTGCTGAGGTGGTGTTGCATTTTCCACTTGCAGGATATATTATTCAGTAACCTCCCATTATATGCCGCGTTTGGAGAGCACAAGGAGGTATCACTTAATATTGGGTTTATTTCACCAATGATTGAAACGTAAAAAAAGTATCAAAAGTTGTAAGCGCGCAGCTTAAAGCTGCTTCCATTTTCATGAAACGGAGCAATAACAGCATGCTTACCTCTTTAATCATATCCAAATTATCACGCTGTCAAAAGTACAATGTAAATAGGTTGATCGTACTGCCGGCTGTCTTATTAAACTACGCTTCCATCAAGTAAAGTATATTATTTAAAGTTTCGACATTTGAGCTAATGAAACAATAATGTTATAGGATGAAAAACAACATAGCCTCCGGCTGAAAAAGCGCTTGCGAAACAAAAGACAGTGGAAAGCAAGATAAGGACATGATTGGAAGCCCTCGGCTGAGTGCATTTGGAAAGCCAAACGAGTCCAGGGAAAAGAAAAAGTAGTGCACCAAAACTAGCCAGTCTCCAGGGTGTAACTAAAACAGCAAAAGGAAGGACAAATGCAACCAATTCACCATCAAGATAACAAAAGAATTTTGAAAGGCACATGAAGGAATGAATGAAAACGGATGAGCTTGCTGAAAGCCCCTACAGTAGATACAGCATGTCTCGAGAGACAGCGCAGGGGCTGCCTAGGCAAGACCTATAAAGATGAATGTCAGCTTTAGCCACTTTAATGCAGGGGATGACATCTTCCTCATTACCTCAGCAATGCAGAGGACGCAAACTTCTCATACTCTATACAAGTGGAGAAAATCTTTCTGGTGCGAGCCACTAGACCACAACATTTTTTTTTAAATGGGGTGGTGGCAGCTGCTTTTGCATCAGGCCATATCCCAATCCCTCAAAAGAGTTAGACAGAGAGATCATTAGAGTTCCAGGTTATTATATAAAAAAGATTGGAGTTGGGTCAGCCCGTCTTGGCATCAGGCCTGATCCCCATCACTGAAGGCCCAACATTCTTTCTGCAACTCCAGGGTGGCAGCCTGAGGGCTTACCCCCAAACTGCTCTCTGCAGGGCATGGTGCAAAAATCTCGTCAGACAAAAATAAAAATGGGGTGGATGTGACCTGCCTTGGCATTAAGGGCGCCATTATCTTCTAATGGCCCCAACCGTTTTTCTGCCTGCCCAGGGCAGCAGACTGGGGTTTTACTTCTATTCTATCCTTTCCCTTGGTTCAGAAGGTCCACTAGACACCAGGGTTTATGTATTTTTTAATGGGGTGGGGGCCAGCCTGTCCTGGCATCAGGCTGCACCTCCACCCCTAAGTGCTCAAACATTCTGCCCACCCCTCTGGGGCCTAAAGCATCTCTCTCTCCATTGAAAGTTAGGTCCCTTTAAATGAATTTTTTGTAACACACACTTCACTCTACATGGGTAGATATTAACAGGTTTATTTGGGAGGAGGAAAGAAGCCTAGTTTATAACAAAATCTTTTATATCACTCCACACAGGATGGTGGTCTTGCAGTACCTTCACTATTGCGGTAATATTATGCCTTACAACTAAGATTTCTGTTAGATAGCAGACCTCCACAGAGAAACATTGGCGTCTCATGGATCAGGCAGTCGATGGTTCCCATATTTGGAAAGAGCCCTGGCTAACCAGAAGACACAGGGCCCGGGGACTTCATTCCTCACCGGTCACGAGCTCCGTGTTTCGAGCCTAGGATGTGGTGGCAGGCAAGGTTAGCCTGACTACCTTTCCTTCCCCAATGACACCGATTTTTGCCAACCCCGAATTCACAACAGAGCTGCTTGCTATGATGGCTCGAGCGGGGTTGCAAATGCATTGGCTGCTTTTTTGACCCACAAGGCATAATTCCCTTTTATCAACTAAAAACAGACTACGGGTTGGTGGAAGCCAATCGCATTCAATATCTTCAAATACGCCATTGGGTTCTGCATCCCCTCATTCTACCCCTTGCACAGCAGCCCTTGACTCCTTTTCAAAAATGGCTAATGCTCAAGAAAAACAATAGATGGCTCATCGACTGCGTTCAAAGTGGAAGCCAAAAGATTCCTAATGAACAAATTCTTACCCTAATAGGGATAGACTCAAGTGCCTGTTGACATTGCTCCTATTACCACTGTACTTCCATCTGATTCTGCCCCCTACTGCATACTGTTTTTCCCCTATTGCTGCTCCCCTACACCGGTCTATTACATTACCCTCCTCGGTGCAATTGTACTGTAATATGTGACCTATCCAGTTTTTTCCTCCCTCCTACGTGATATGAATTTTGCTTTTGTACTTCCTCCCACTATACTGTTAAGCGCTCCGATATCCCTCGGGATCTTGTTTTCGCTATATAAAACTTTATAAATAAAAAATGAAATAAACATTTGGTGTCAGAAACACTGTCTGGTGGCTCGGGGAAGGGCATATACTGCAGTGGTGGGATAGGCAAATAAAACACCCCTTTCTGTTACTTACGTTTTTTCCCCTGATAATCTGGTGAGCTTTGTGAAAAAGTGAGAAAAGGAATGGGTAGAGTGCAGGCCCATCTTAATATCGTTCTCCACCCCCACTCTCCTTCCCGGCATGAGAAAGCCTTTGTGCCCCCAATGGGGATGGAGAATGTGAGGATTTATCCCATCTCCGTCAGCCCGTATGCCAACACTACACACAAAGAAATCTCAGTTTCCTCTCACTTCCCATGGTAAATGACTGCGCTATTAGGGGTCTGGGTTAGGTGACAGCCAGGGAACCCTACCAATGCTGGTTATTTATGAAATCTGGAGACTCAGAGTGTCTCAGGTGGTGTTGCCGGTGTGGATGACAGCATTTCTTCTTACCCAGAATGCCCTGCAAATATCAAGGTGTGGGGCAAAGATTTTTATTGTTTCCATATTTATGTCACAGAAAAATTTAGGAATTCCGGCCAATGGCCAAAGCCTTACCCTCCAGCATTCCCACACTACTCCCAATTGAAACGGTGCCTCCCAAAAACATAGTGGAACGTACTAAAGTTACACCACTCCTGTAATCCCCTTAGTGTCTACTTTTCAGAAATGTCTTGGGTTGGTAGGTTTCCCTGGGTAACCGCTGATCTTATGCCCAGCTACGGCAGCTACTCATATCGTCAGAACAGGTCACTTGCCTGGTAAAATCTTGCTGTTTCCACATTGCAGTTTGGGGCCTTTGCTGTCACAGGCGATAGGTCCAGCAATGCAAGTTCAGTACCATTTTCATCAGAAGTGTGGCAACAATGGGTGGTAGGAATCACTGCATATACCTGAACTTTCTGTCACAGAAAGGTGAGGAAAATCGATGATTTTAACCAAAGTTTGACTTTTGTATGGCTTTCTGGGTAAGGGAAATGTATTGAGATACACCCAAGCCACATAAGCCTGGACCCCCCTGGGTGCCTAGTTTTTAGAAATGTCTGGGTGTGGTAGGTTTCCGTGGGTAGCGGCAGAGCCCGGCCCAAATTCTGCAGTTACTGATATTTACAGAATGGATCAATTTGCAGAGTGAAATCTTGATGTTTCCTTGTTGTGTTTTTGGGCTTGTCCTGTTTGGGGCGAGAGACCCAACCACATAAATGGGCTTCCGTTTTGTATCAGAATTAGTGTAGGAACATCCAATTGTAGAACATTTTTTATTAACAATTGAATTTTTGTCCAATTTTTGCTTCCATATGTAAACCAGTGTTTAAGAAAGAACACAGTGTACTTTTAGTGCCTTTGTAAACCAGCCTAAGGAGCAATACATTACAGATGAAAACATAGTGATCTATTTCTTCCTGCTTTTTTATTATTTTTCATTTCAACAATTAGTTTCTTTGGGAAAAGAATGAGCTGTTTACGAAATGACCCCACACTCAATACCAATATTCTCTACTTTCCATAAACGTATACTTTTCCAGGTTCACTTATGTGTTTCGCACCTGTTTCCAACACAAACTGCAAGTATGTAATAGCGATTAAAACAAGCATTGGCATAGGCAATAGGTCTCGCGTTTGGGACCTTATAAGTGTTTAGCCATGCTGCATATTACCCTGTGTAAGTGTTTAGCCATGCAGCAAAGGAGGCTGTTGAGGAGATAAGGGAAGGAAAGGGGTTAACTATAATGTAATCGGGATAAAACTGTACACGATCTAACTTTTACTACTTCTAGTATTTTTGTGAACTGACATCCCTCATGGCACTTCTAAATGAATAAATAGGCTGCCTGTTTTCCAGGGACCTTCCTGGAAAAGCCAGTTAGTTCGTTTTAGATCCTCGCCCTATATTAAATGAGGCGTGCTCATAACCCTCGCGCATTGAAGAATAAATACGTATTTTTTGCTTTTTACTCTGTAATTAAGCATAGTGTGCTGGAAACGTTATTCGGAAAAGCACCTGTGCTTGTGAAAGTCTCTTGGAAGCAGCGGGGGCCCAGAGCAGGAAATAGGGCACCTGAGAGGGAGGGCGAGGGTGAGACAGGCATGGGAGAGAGATGCGCTTGGCACGACCTAAAAAGCCCTCACACATTTCCCTGTGTGGAGATTCTGAACACTATTTGATGCACCGTTCATCCCCCTTAGCCTAAAGCCTACTATGGAAATGTCAAAGTCATAAAACGGTGCCACCTACTACAGAGCAAGAGGTGATTCAAATGGTGAAAGTTGACATGACTGGACAACAAGAGGACAAAGAGGAACCATGCAGCAGCTGACATGAATGCCGCCGGAACTGCCCTAGCATTTAGAATTTTAATGTTTTCCCACCCACCACATCATTTGATTCCACATAAAATATACCTTTCACCCAAATCTCATTATTAGCTATCCATTTATAACAGTCATGTTATATGGGGTGGGTGGAAAGTGAGTGTCTGGGTAGATGCTGAGTGGTCAGAGATTTGTGTCTCTCCACTGACTTGATTTTCGTATAATATAATACTTCTGCACACACACACACACATCATGAGCGCATACACTTGTATGCGTCTGTACATTGACAGATGATAAGGAGTCCAACGTACAGCAAAACAGTGCTTATTGAAGCACAACTTTGGAAGAGATAGTGATAAATGGTGCGATTTGAAGGGTTTATAGTGATAAAGGAATGTGAGTGAACTATTCAGTTGTGTGGAGGGAAAACCGGTTCTGCTTAATAGTTTTGAGGTAGTCTACCATAGTGCAAGGCAGTGTGGTATGGTCTCTAGACCACAGGGGTGGGGCAACCTCAACTGATGAGGGTGACGAGCTGCTGCAGGTTAACTCTATTACACAGAAGGAAAGCTGCTCCTGTCGTGTGCTAGGATTGTAGCATTAAAGTCACAAGAATAGCCAGTCCTGGCAGCCCACTCTGCCTCCTTAATGTTAGTTAGTGCCTGGCGGCATGTGGGCCAGGGCGCTGTTCTACGTGGGCTGCAGGGACAAATTAAAGAAGGATTTGGGCCTGCTTTGAGCCATACCAAGAGAACAACGCGTCGCACTGGAAATATATAAACAGAGGAGAAAGATGGGGTGGGGACTGGGGATTGTAAAGACATAGGGGGTGCAGTGGAGACTGAGGAATAGTAGGAATGAGGACAGAGCAAAGGAAACATGGATTTTCTACCTACCAGGTCACATTAATGCAGACACCAGAAAAAACTGCTCTGGTGGCCCTGCTCAGTGACTGCTGGATGGGCCACATGCGTTCAGGTGTTGTGCCACGGCTACCGCCTGGGTAAAAGAGCTCTGTTAAAATCAGCTTCAAATCCAAATGATTTTGGGCATGCCATTCATTAGTTTCAAGCTCGCTCGAGGCAAATGTGAGTGAACGAGTTAAACACGGACGACGGCCATAAGCGGTCCAGGGGAAGTGGGAAGACTGGAAGCTATAGTGGAATGGGTGATAAAATAAATAGAAGAAGGGAAGACAGGGTGCGGGCGATAAAGGGAGGAGAGGGTGGCATAAGGCTATGACAGACAGAGATCGGGACAGGGGCAGAGGAGACAAGGGCAAAAGGGTGACAGAGGAAATGAGCAGAAAGAGGAGTCAAGAAACGTGAGCCTGAGAAACAGGAAAGACAGGGAGAAAGTGGAGAAGTTTTGCCTCCTGCATAGGAAAGACAAGGTGTTGAGCAAACCAGCAACGGGCGGGGGGGATGGGGGTAGAGGAGACCAGTGGCAGTAGAAACAAGACGCAAAGTAAAACAAGGCGTTCGGCTGCGAGACGCGCTCTGTGGTGGGGGAGGGGCTGTTAACTGAGAGGGGGAGCAAGAGGTGAGCCTGGGAGTGGTGCGCGCGGTAAAAGTGAAAGTGATCGGGAGCGATGTGCGCGTGCCATGACGAGGGATGAAAGCCAGATGGCGCCTCTGCTCGTCATTGTGCATGTAACCGCATGCTCTATGCCACCCCAAAAGCTGTGGTCGGACTTTTGAAATCCCACTCACTAAATGTCTCGCCAGACAGCGCATGCGCTGGCTCAGGTGAGACCTAAAACCAAAAATCTACTACCAGTTAGAAAAATGCCTGCTCCTGAAAGTAATTATCTTAGCACAGCCAAGCTTTTGTTGATGCCATTTTTGGAAAAATCTTACACTGTTTTTCTCAGCACTTTTTACTATTTTTCCTATAATAACATTTATTGGGTCCCTCCATGGGTATCCACAAAGCATGCCTTCAGCTCCAAGTGCCCAAAACATTCAAAAGGCTTGGCATTGGGAAGGGGTGAGCAGTCTAAGGGGTAAATAGCAGTGCTTTCTCATGAACACAAGTCCCTATGCAAACTGTCTAGTTATGTTCATCCATAGTACTTCTAACCTTCTTTTAAGACATCAAGAACTTCCCACATTTGAGAATTTATGGATTTTGTGTGTTTTGTGTGTGAACAGTGATGTCACTTCTATTGTTAGTTTGAAAACTACCAATTTGCCACTTGTCTCTAAGAAAAAAAAGCTGTATAACCAGGTTTTCTGCAGATGGTTTAGTATTCAATTAGATTTCGTCACAGTTATAAGTTGGTGTCTAAATGTTAGCCGGTTGGTGTAAATGCCCAAATTCTCTCTTTCTTGTATTGCTGTCTCTTGTGTGGTTCTCACCAGCTGTGCAAACTTTGAGCTTCTTATTTTTCAATCTTTAAACTGACCAGTCATGTTGTCTACTCACAGAGATCCATTTTGCAGAATGACTTGCCTTCTTATTCTTCTTACAATTGGTTCTGCATTAAGGACACCTCTTGATAGTAACGTCTTTTGATGTCTTGACTAATGATGTCTTCTAGGTTGGCTCAGAGATCTTTTTTTTCCTCAGCCTGCATTCTGACACAATGTCCGTATTGACCGTATATTCCTTGCACATACTCGGGCTATATACAACTGTGTCCTTGCCAACCCCATGTGCTGTATCCTCCCACAATGATGAGCAGACAGTTAATCTTTTGTTTGCTGGTTTCTCTACTAGGTGTAGCCTTTTGGGTGGCGTTTTTTCAAAATACGCACTTGTTCGGTGACAGAGGACTGCTCCCATGCAAGCTGCACTTGGAGAATATCAAACGTTACTTTGGAGGAAAAATCAACATGGACTCCATAAGCTACGCCCCAACGATGCTCTGGTTCCTGCCCTGGTCTTGCATGGATTGTTCCTTAAATGGCATTGCATTATCCGGCTTTGTCATTTCAGCATTTATATTGATAACCGGAGGGGCCAACATGGTGTTTATGACCATCCTGTGGATATTTTACCTCTCGCTCATCAACGTTGGACAGATCTGGTAAGTTTTAAAAAAAGACTACGCATTACCTTACCCTTTCTAACTAGACTGCGAAATTCACTTTTGAGGACCAATCCCTTTATAGTTGGCCCCTGTGACCTAATTGTTTTTTTACACCATAGTGACTTTGAATACACCTTCTAAGTAAGCATTCTTGTTGTATTTATAAAGTACTCTACAAGTGATTACAAAATATTGGTACTTTTCAAGTCTTCAATTCTTTTCTATTCCATTGTTATTTACTGGACAGCAATATGTAGTATACCGAAACTGGCTTGAGCCATATACTAACAACCACCATCAAATGCCTTGCAAAAGGATCAAAACAATGGTGCTTCCAGGTCAGGGTGGAGCCGGTGTCAGATGTCGCTGTAGGGCTTGAAGATGGGAGAAAAGATGTACTTGATTTACACAGAATCGGACTAACACGGGTAGTTAGTTTGTAGGAGATGATGGTTGGTAGAGATAATGCAGAGTAAAAATTCGTTTTGATGTGAAAGTAGCAAATTGTTGCAGATTATTTGCCTTGTGAAAATGTTTTAAATAGTGATTTGAAGATGTGGAATGTGTGTGCCTATGTGCTTCAAATAGCCTGGCGATAGTGGCAAAGCAATACTAAGGTGTGAGTTTGTTGTATATTCTTACTTGGTTCAATATGGCTACTTGGTGTCTGTAGTCCTTTATTAGTGTTTCTATCTTCTAACCTAAGAGTGTTCTATCTGGTGTATGTGGATTCCAGTCTGGTGTATGTGGATTCCAGTCTCTGCAGTTGGTCTGGTCAGCTGTGAGGTTTACTGCTCTGCTGTCTTATCTTATGTAATTTAATAAACCTATCTTAATATCCTGAAGACGTGTCCTGCTTCCTACTTAATCCTATTTACAACAGAGTTCAGACAAAAGGGCCATAGGTGAGAATAGTATTGTGGCAACAGAGGAAGAATGGGATGGGAGCTGTTATGAGGGGTGTAACCTTCCCCATATTCTTCGCCGAGCAGAGTCGTGGGTAGTCAGTAAAAAGAGTGTGGCAAAAATAGATTAGTTTAAACATATCTCCACAAATACCTCCTTTATAAATAACAAAACAGCCATTAATTTAGCAGTAGTAAAGTACATCACAGTGATTTGCAATGACAAAACCGTATCATTTTATTGCATGTCAGGGGTTTGAGACCTTCCCAGAATATGGTTAAAAAAGGAATATTTTATTACATTTCTAAAGTATGAAAACTGAAATGTAAATTACCTCGAAGTCGTGGAAATGCTGGATGGTTAGTGTTCGGGGTCTTATATTGTTTGCTAAGATTTACACTATTTGCGGGGTTGTTATTTTGGTTGTGGGTGTCAGGGGTGCAATTGAAATTTAAAATATTGTCTTCTAGTATATGTTTTCAGAGATATTATCAATGAACAATTAATTGCAAAGAGATCATTATTGAAATTCGTATTAGAGTAATTATTGCTGATGTTTAAGCTTCCTTTTCTTCAGGACCTTTAAACAGTTTTCAGACTTAAAATGCAGATATAAAACTGGTTTTGGTGACAGCCCTGAAATGGGAAGGTTTAGAAGGATGGGGCCAAGTGTCCTGGAATCAGGCAGGCTAGCGTGAGACAATGCTGACTGCTTCAAAGTAGTTTAATTTCCCCGAAAAGTCACGTGGGGCCCAAGGCCAGAGTGCCTTGATGAGCAGTGCTCTATGATGTACACTTTGATCAATTGGGAACTTGCATACTTTGGTTGCACAACTGTACTTCCAGGGGTTGTGCTTCTGTTTGCTTCCAGGTGGATAATTTTACAGTGTAAACACTGGTCGTTTGACAGTGCCTCCTGGGTTTGTACCTCTTTTCATTTCTGGGTGAGGTCCATGTAACATATTACCTGGTGAACTGCTTTATATGTGAGTTAATTTTCACACTGTTCGGAAGATCTCATGTTTATGTACAGCGGTGTTTGCCTCACCATGCTTGAATCACATCTTTGAACCTCCTGTGCCTACTCACCACCTCCCGTTCAGACAAAACTACATCCCACACACTATCAAACATGCCCTCCGAAAGGGCACCAAAAAGCCAATAGAAATTGTGAGCACTCTCTGGGTTATGAAGCGCTAGATGATTCCAACAATACTTACAATACAAAATGTGGGCTTGGTATGGTGTCTATAGGCGGCAGTCCTACTGGAATTTAGGAAGGTTTATAAGATGGCTCTCTAGAAAACACTTCCTTGTTGGTGAAGTCATAGCAAAGGGGGTGGGTGATGTAGAGACTAACGTTTTTGTGTATTTCATAAGCAACAGGATTGAGAAGTTTTTAAAGGAAGTGATTTGCAGACTTGTGATTGAGAACATTGCAGGTTGGTTGATCAGTGTGACTGCAGGAGTTATGGTGAGAGATGAAATGGTAATGGATGAGGATTTTAGAAGCGTGTTGGATAGATGTTGGTGTATCTTGAAAGTGTTGTTGGAGAGAACACTGTAAGAGGACAAGAATTTTGATCTGTTCTATGAAGTATAGGTAGAGCTCAACATATACTCCTAGGTTGTGATCATGAAAGATTTGTGGAGTGATATTTGGTGCAAAAATACATATTGAGGGTTTTGACCATCAGGCAATAAGTGATGATCATATCAGTGTTTAATATATTCAAGAAGTGCAAAGTTAATCATGAAAGCATACAGGAGGGCAGATTGGAAGGCACATTTGGAATGAGGACGGCAAGGTAGCAAGTGGAGGTTATCATCGGCACAAATGATAGTTTAAACCAAATAATCAGATTATATCTCCATGAGTTATATTGAGAATAGGAAGGCATCATGTTGTAAACATTGTGTCTCTTAGAGCTGGAATGGTAATACAAGTGAGAGTGTCGATGAAGACCTTCAATTAAACAGCGTCTGCCAAGGTCTAAAGAGTATCAAAATAGAGCATTGCCTCAAATGGCTATAGAAATAAAATTTTGGGAGAAAGTGGAGTAGTCGACTGTTCCAACTGCTGCACAGGAATGAGCTATGAAATAGCTAGCCAATTTTTAAATGATGTGCCCCTGGTGACCTGAACGTTTGGATTTGTTTTTCATGTACATTTGGAAATGTTGTTGTTTTAAATGTCTCTGTGAGAATATTTTAAGGCAAATGCATGATAACATTTGATATTAAAAACAATATGTGAAAGTTCTGATATTACACCACAGAGCAAGCTAGACTGATAGACCAATGGCTTACTGATCATAAACTTCAGTGTTCCAGTTTGCAATTAAAAATGAAAGTTATAAAGGTCCTGATTGATGAAGGGAAATTTACATCGACATATGGGATATATTGAATTACTGCAGCAATGTCTGCCTTATATTCACTTATTTTGACAAAGAGGAACTTCCATAAGAGTCTATGGTCAAATGTTAGTGGCTGATAGGAAGAGCATCCATGGCTAGTTTCTGGTCACATGCTAGTGAATACTGTTAAGTGGCCATTGTATGTATGTATGTCATGTTGTAGTGACCATTTTGTGTGTGAAGTTATGTTCATATGGTTGAAGTATGTATTGTAAAATATGTCAATACTGTACTTTACTTGACATGACATAAACGAAGTAATTTGTTATGGCTATGCTAAATTTCTGGTGATGCATGTCAGTGCTTTTCTTAGGCAGCATGATTGCAGTTGGAATGAAAATATCCTCTGTATGATGTACTGGCATGCTCCCTTGCCCGGAGTGTCTGACTGCATGTGAATCTGTTATCCTGACTTTTATTCTGACCCAGCGGTCATGCTGATC